>NW_027626565.1:0-5951 GCF_034508935.2 Berghia stephanieae
GGGGCATAGGTGGGGATTTGTTTTAGGGGAGTAAATCATACCTCTACCGCACATAGATGAATACATTTAGAAAAAATCAACTTTAAAAAATAATGGTTCAAAAAGAGGGGGGAAAGGGGGGGGGGGGGGGGGGGTATTTGTAACTGTATTCTAGAAAGTTGTATGTTAAATATAATCATGATCTGAGACCAGGGAACAACTGTGTAAACGTTATTGCTTGTAAAATTTGACGGCTTTGTTTTTTGAATTTTTTTCCTTGAACGTGTTTTTTGGGCCGGGAACAGGATGGGGCGTGGCCATCGTTATACCTAATTCACCAAGGCCACAGATGAAGCCGGCAGATAATAATATGATATGTTATTGAATGAATTAAAAAACTCCTTTGTGATAATTAATAAAGGACTCCTCATCCATGATATCAGCATATTCTTGGCTTCCTTATTCACATTTTGTATTTTAAATTGAAACTAAAGAGAAATGACAGCTCGTTATTAACTATATTTTAGATATATATTGTAAAATTGGCCAGAAAACTCGTCCTTCAAATATCTATGGGTTTAAAATGACCCTCATTTTGGGCAAAAACTTCACAAGTCCCGGGTTTTGGGAGGTTTTGCTAGAAAATGGTAATTTAAATCGATCAATTTTTGAAGGGCGAGTTTTCTGGCCAAAGGAGTTTTAAAAACACTCAGATAGCTGTTAATGGGTTGGGGGGGGGGGGGCAGTGAAGGGGTGCAACGTAATGGTGTGTGATGGACAGAGTTGAGTGTGTCAAACTGTGCATTGTTTTCTACAATAAATAGTAGTATACTTAATCACAGACTCGGGTTCCCGATAGCTCAGTTTGGTAGAGCACTAGCTTAATTGAGCATTTATATAGAGCAATATCCACTTAACGTGCTCAATGCGTTTTAAACAAGGGTCCCTGGTCAACAGCAACATTTAACACGTAGGACGAGACATACACTGTTAGGCGAATTACAATTTTCGGACAAAGAAAACGCTTTTAACGGCCAGGTACTCATTTTACACCTGAGTACGGTGAGAGAATGTGAGTAAAGAGTCTTTCCAAGGACTCAACTATGCATCGAGCGAGGCTCGAAAACCCCGGACCTTCCGATCCGAAAGCGTGTCATACCACTAAAACCACATAGCCGCACACTCACGCAAAGGACCAAGGTCGATCCCGGGGGCAGTCGAATTTTGCCGCCTTCTGTCCACCCAGCATTAATGGGTGGCTGGGTCTATTATAATCTGGAGGAAAGTCCTTTACTTTGCAATTGAATAGCGTTCTATTCTAAGGTAGCAAGCAAATTTTTTATTGTCCGATGCACACTATAGAATCCAAGATAAATTCCGGCTCCATGGGCCTTATGGTCTGAAGGACAACGACTACCCCTCATCACAGTCCCAAGCCTATAATAACGTAATGAAAATAGCGCTTGTTTCCTACATAGACATTCATACAAATGAAGCATTCATTGATTCGCTAATGCCAATGCAATATAATAGTGAGTGGAACAGCTCGGCTCAGGTTACGATCTTTGCTCGAACCCAAAAGGTACCGAGTTCGATCACCTGCCGCTGCGCTGTGTGGCCTTGACAAGTCACCTCGTCTAGCTTAATTTTGCGGCGCTGCTGCTGCTACTAATACTACTACTACTACTACTACTACTACTACTACTACTACTACTACTACTACTACTACTATTACGACTACTATTATTATTATTATTACTAATACTACTACTACTAATTCAACTACTACTACTACTACTACACTACTACTACTACTAAAACTACTACTACTACTACTACTACTACTACTACAAACTACCACTACTACTACTACTACTAAATCTACTATACTACTACTACACTACTACTACTACTACTACTACTACTACTACTACTATTATTATTATTATTATTACTACTACTACTACTACATACTACAAACTACTACTACTACTACTACTACAACTATTATTATTATTATCATTATTATTATTATTATTTTTATTATTATTATTATTATTACTACTACTACTACAACAACTACTACTACTACTACTACTACTACTACTACTACTACTACTACTAATAATAATAATAATAATGATAATAATAATAATAATAATAATAATAATAAAATAATAATAATAATAAAAATAATGATATAATAACATTAATAAAATGAAATAATAATAATTAATAATAATAAATAATAATAATAATAATAATAAAATAATAATAATAATAATAGTAATAATAATAATAATAAAATAATAATAATAATAATAATAATAATAATAATAAAAATTTTAATAAAATAATAATAATAATAATAATAAAAAATAATGATAATAATAATAGTAATAATAATAATAATAATAATAATAATAATAATAATAATAATAATAATAATAATAATAATAATATATAATAACATTTATAATAAATTACTTTTGGATAACACATTGCCCGGTGTTTTCAAGTTCTAGCCCGTTATTTTCTAAAAAAAGATAAATGAAAAAAACTAAACATTCCACACCAACCTCATACAGTACAGGAGATACGAGAAGTGCATCACCCAACATAAACTGTTTGTCTATTGTAAGAGTTGACTTGTCTCCGGGAAACCTGAAACAGATAAAGAAGATAGTTGGGCTGTGGCCTTCGTAAACAAAAAGAGGAAAGATAAATAAGAAGAAGAAAAGAAGAAGAAGAAGAACAAAGAGTGATGAAAAGAACGAAAAGGAAGGAAAATGCAGTATGACACTCACTGATAAAATAGAGGTTGCAAAACCCATCCGTCCATTGCGATGAGCTCTGTACATAGCTGTGTACAGATATGGTAACAGTTTATAGCGTGTCAGGAGAGCAGCCTAATGAGATCCACGAACTCTTGCCCAAAAAAGGGGCCCGGGGTCTTGATCCTGTTGGTGGATAGTTTAGACGAATATTTAAAAACTAAAATTCTATATCGATGGCCGGCATACCATACCTCTGGCACTCATTTTCACGATCGGCGGATCAAAACGTTTGAAGTCTAAATACAAATATGAAGTGAATAGAAAAGTGCCAGAAGACAATAGAAATAAAAAATTTTTCGCGGCGGTGGTGGGGTTTGAACCTGCGACCTTATTGGTACGACAACTCCGCCTGGCAGGTGAGAGCGTGGCTCTACCGTGTGAGCACCACGAACACAAAAATATTCGTTTCAAACTCAAAATCATTACTAATCCCTCTCTCACACCCCCTTCTTGAGCCGCCGATTCGTTCGTAACCACCATCGCGAATAATTTTTACCAGCAGTTAAGCTTAATAGCCAATATTCTCAACACAAACATATAACATAGAAACGATTGAACATTGGTATGCTCCGGGTGTATGGGTGAATTTTTAATTCAGAACAGTGATGGAGCAGGCACTTAGTTGGTAACAACAAGATATGAAGTGAATAGAAAATTTGCCAGAAGACAATAGAGAATAAAAATTTTTTCGCGGCGGTGGTGGGGTTTTGAACCTGCGACCTTATTGGTACGACAACCCCCGCCGGGCAGGTGAGAGCGTGGCTCTACCGTGTGAGCTATCCACGAACACAAAAAATGTTGTTACCAAACATAAGTGCCTGCTCCACTCACTTTTCTGAATTAAAAATTCACCCCATACACCGAGAAATACTCATTGTCCAATCGTTTCTATGTTATATGTTTGTGTTGAGAATTTTGGCTATTAAGCTTAACTGCTGGTCAAATTATTCGGGGAGGGTGGTGTACGAACGATGGGCGGTCTCAAGAAGTGGGTGAGAGAGGGATCTAGTAATGACTTTGAGTTGAAACGAATATTTTTGTGTTCGTGGATAGCTCACACGGGAGAGCCACGCTCTCACCTGCCAGGCGGAGTTGTCGTACCAAAAAGGTCGCAGGTTCAAACCCCACCACCGCCGCGAAAATTTTTTATTCTCTATTGTCTTCTGGCACTTTTTTATTCACTTCATATCTTGTTGTTAAACCAACATAGTGCCTGCTCCCCCTCACTTTTCTGAATTTAAAAAATTTACCCCATACACCGGAAACATACTCAATGTCTCAAATCGTTTCTATGTTATATGTTTGTGTTTAAATATTGGCTATTAAGCTTAACTGCTGTCAAATTATTCGCGATGGTGGTGTACGAACGAATCGGCGTCTCAAGAAGTGGGTGGAGAGGGATCTAGTAATTTACTTTTGGGTTTTAAACGAATATTTTTGTGTTCGTGGATAGCTCAACACGGTAGAGCCACGCTCTCACCTGCCAGGCGGAGTTGTCGTACCAATAAGGTCGCAGTTCAAACCCCCCCACCGCCGCGAAAAAATTTTTATTCTCTATTTTCTTCTGGCACTTTTTCTATTCACTTCATATCTTGTTGTTACCAAAATAAGTGCCTGCTCCACTCACTTTCTGTATGAAGTCTAAATACGAGCTTTGTTTTTTTTTTTTTAATTCTGGTCTGATCAGACCTTTGATGACATCCCGATCCGCCAAAAAATATGAAACAAGGGGCGCACAGCAAAGCTCGTGTGTAGACTTCAGAGTTTTGATCCGCCGATCGTGATAATCCCCGACCATCGATATGTTACTCATCGTCTCAAACCGAGAGGGGCATACAAAATGGTAGAAATTGACCTTTATGTCATAATTATGAAAAAAAATATACAAATAATTTAAGTGCCGTTGATAAGAATAAGATAAAATTTGAAAAAGTGTTTAGGGAGCAGTACGGTATGATGTCGGGTAAATATGACCGTTACGAGTGAATTTACAATCAAAATCCACGAAAAACTAGCTTTGGGTCTTTGCAAAGCAAGAAATTGTCTGTATTCTCGAAATAAACGAAAGACATGAACTCCAAGTTCTAAAATTTGTGCATATAGATTCAATTTCCCAGCAACTGCTCATTCAGAAATAACGTTTTGGCTGATGGACCACAAAATTTCAAGGGACAATGCATTTTAAAAATCAGCCTGTCTGGACTGAAGATCAAACCCCCCAGCCCGGGATGACCTCTATTGTGTAACGGTAGCACGTCTGACCGATACTTGGGAAGTCTGGGGTCAACCCCCATTTGGGCCAGGCTATTTTTTGGGATTATTGGCTTTTCTTTTTTTTGGCTTTTGTTTCTCACACTTTTCAGATCTTTTCTTCATTTTATTTGGATAAAAGAATCAAACATTATGGTTCTTATTGATACAGCCGCAGGTTCAGAAAACTGCTGCAAAGTAAAATGAAAATGAACTATTTGACATTTTGAGAACCCAAATCGTCAAAAATTGTGCTAGAGGAAATGTAGCTGGCAAAAGTCACGACACAACCAAAGATATAGATGAGCTACTCAATGTCCTGTCTTTTCGTGTTAACTTAAATGTTGTTAGACCAAGCGAGGGGTCACAGCGTAAAACGCGTCCTTTGTGAAGAAAATAGAAATTAACATTGTTTCAACTATCAGGAACGAATGTGATATAATAGTAGCAAAATCTGACTGTAATCAGGGGCCCAGGTTCCCATCCCTCGTCCCAAAATAAAAATGTTTGTTTTGGGATGTTTTCTTTTTTCCTGTATTTTTTTTTCTTTTCTTTGTCTGGGACCTTACATACACACCTTGTTCTGATCTTTGACGTATTTTCCTAACATTCAAAAAAAATTTTACTTTTTGGTACCCGCATCAAACTGACTGTTTGAGATGATGGGTCTCAAATACCCATATTATCTTTATATTTAAACAAAAGAATTACCTTGAACAAATAGGGTGCATCTCCCTTCCTTTTGGTTCCTAGCAAACGGGTAGAAGGGGCCCCCCTTGGGTGCCACTCACACATAATCATATGCGCTCATTCCAAAATCCACAGATGTCAGCCCCCTTGTCCAATTTTAAATAAGCAATGTATTTTAAATTTTTAATATGTATA
>NW_027626566.1:0-5950 GCF_034508935.2 Berghia stephanieae
CCTTTCCCGGAACTAATTGAAAGATTTAAAAACCCCGCCCCTTACGTTCGGCCATGATTCCACCAAAACAGTTGTCCCTCGAATAGGGAAAAAATATCTGGAAGAGATTTTTTTCTTTTTGGCCCCTTGTTTGGGGAACCCTTCCCCACGAGCATTCGTGAAAAGATTTTTGTTATTTTTAAACTCGCTTAAAACATTCTGTTTCGTTTTTAGTAGAGGGTGGAGAAGCAAGAAGGTTTTTGGGGGTTTGTGTTTTGTTTGTCTGTGTGTGTGGTGTTTGTTATGTGTGTGTGTGTGCTTGTGTTTTTGGAAGGGTATTTTTCAGCCAAGAAATTTTTTTTTAAGGCTTAGAGTCTGGCTGGGAGTTTATGCGTAATAAGTTTTCAGCTTATTTTCACATTTTTATCTTATAAAAAGCCATTAATTAAAATTTAAAATTAAAACCAAAGGGGTTAGGTTGATGTTGTTTCCCGGCGAAAAGGTTTCTTCTTTATGAAAAATTAAGAGACAAGAAAGGGGTGCGGGCCCCCGGGGTATAAATAAAGATCGAACATGTACTATGAGGGGGGGCAGACAAAGCAAAAAAAATAATCAAAGTAGCAGCCTGACCGTAATCACGGTTTTTGAGGTTCGACCCCCAGTCGGGGTAGACTGTTTTTTTTTTGGGATGTTTTTTTTTTTCTTGTATTTTTTTCTTGTTGTTTCGCACCTTCATACACACTTGTTCAGATCTTCATTTTATTCCGGTGAAAGTAAACCCAAAGTTTGGGGTTTTTAGAGAATTTCAATTTCAATTTTCGCCAACTTTTTTAAAAAAACTGTGTTTTAACACATACATTTTTCAATTCTTCAAATACCCAAACTGGTAGCTCAAGCAATTTACCTCCATTTATTTTCCATTCTATACACAGATTTAATTTTTACTATTGTATTTTTCACAAAGGGGGCAAAAAGAATTTTTCAAAAGTACGCATTTGGCAATTTCGATTAAAAAAGGTTTTGAAATAAAGAAGTGTAATTAAAAAAGTGTGAAAAGTGGGGGACAAGACGCCTTCCCGGCACCCCTGACGACAGTGAAAATGTAACCTCTTCCTTTGTTTGCTTCAGGGGTTTTAAATCATGCTTTCGCAAATTAAGCAATTAATATGCCGTTTTTAAAGGTTTTTAAAACTAAATTTTTCATTTCATTTTCCTGATAACAAAAAAAAAATAAAAAATAAAATTTAAAAAATATATTTCTTAAAAAAATACCACTTTTTGATAAAAAAAAAAACTAAACAAAACAAACAAAAAAAATTTAAAAAATTACTAAAATGAAATGCATCAAAGGAACTTTTGATACTATAATGGGTAACTATCTCTAAAAGGCTACCTCGTGGGGGTATATCTCGAAACTGTATATCTCGAATTTGGGGTTGTCTTGAAACGGTACTCAGCATTAAACCAACTTCTAAAAAATTATTGAACATGTCGCAAACATAATATAATAAAATAAATCCTTATGCGTTTGAAAAAAACAAAAAATTTCGTTTTTGTAGAAAATTAAAATTTTTGTATAGATTTGAACATTTTCAACTATTAATTCTGTAGGGACAAATGTTTACCCTTGTTTTAAAAATCATAACGAAGCATATTCACTATAAAGTTCGCTTAAAAAGGGTTCAACATCGGCGTATTTCCCCTCGTAATGACCTATTGAAACTTGAAAAAGTCTAAAACTAGGGAAAAACAATGTCGGACCCCCTTATAAACTACTTCTCCGACGACATAATATGTCCCCGAGGAGAAAAACATTAAAATCGATCATGCTTGACGTTTATACTTTTCGAAACATGACGTGAAAAAATTCTAGCCCCATGAAAATAAAAACACAGATTTTTTATGTTTTTGAACCAATCTGCTCGTGTGGGCGGACTACATCAGACTATAATCCTTTCGATGAAACAGACTTACCTAATTTCAACATGATTGGGAGTTTGGAACGTTTTAAAACATTTTTATTCAGGGCCCTATTCAAAGAAAAAAAACATGTTTAAAACAGTTTGGTCAGAAAAATTCCTTCAATTTTCGACGTTTTAAAAGAACCTCAACTTGTAAAAAACTCTAAAACCCAATTTCGTGGAAGCCTCCGGTTTTTCAGTTTTGACAACACAAGGGTCATTTTCTCGAGTCGGGGAAATTTTTGGGGGGTTTTTCCCCAAAAAAATTTAAAACCTTTTTTCCAGAGTAGGCAGACAATAATTATCAGAATCACGTCATAAAGCCGGGCTGGAATTTTGTTCTCTCCAAGATTCAGGGCACAGTAATTCGTTGTCAATAAATAACCCTTCGTTTCGCAACTTCTTTTTTCGATACATTTTGTTAAACAAGAAGCCAAAATTTTACATGACATCATAAATTATTAACACGGAAAAGGAAAAAACGCCAGGGCTCTTGCATTATTTAAAAGGACCACTTTTTCTTATCTGCTTTGTGGTATTCACTTTTCCTCTCCTCCTCTCTCTCTCTCTCCTCTCTCTCTCCCTTTTGTAATAAAGTTGTCTAAAACCGGCTGCGTCTTTTTGTTTATTTTCTTTCTTGTGTTTTTCAAAAAATTTGTCATTCCTCCCCTTTCCCCCATTTCTCCCCCTTTTCCCCCCATTCTTCTTCCCCAACCCCTCCTTTCTCTCTCTCTCTCTCTCCCCTTCTCCCTCCCTCTCTCTCTCTCTCTCTTTCTTTCTTTCGGAAAACTGGGAGCCGATGTTTCTCCATTTTTTTATTTTTTTATTTTAATTTAATTTATTTTTTTATGTATTTAATTATTTACATATTTTTTATTTTTTGCCCTTTAAAATTTAGTGTTTTGATTTCTGAGTAACTGGGTTTCCCGCAATGTACTTTCCGCTCATCCAAATATAACAAGGCATCTTTTCCTACCCTACTACACACACTACTACTACATACTACTATACACTACTACACTCTTACTACTCTAACCTTACTACAACTACCACCACCACCACTACTACTACTACACTACTACTCTACTACTACTACTACACTAATACTACTACTCGAACGACTACTACACTACACTCTAATACTATACACTACTACTCTACTCTTACTACAACTCCTCCACCACCCTATACTATATACCACTACAACACACGACGCCCGACGACGATTTAAACTATACTACACTACTACTACTCTTACTACTAAACTACCTACTATATTTGGGAACAGATAAAGGGATTGGTAAAAGATTTTTCAAAACAAAAATCAGATTCGAACCCTAAGGGTTTTATTTTTGAGATGACATTCTACTCTAAAAACGAACCACTGGATATCCCGAGAAAAACCAGATTTAACAAATCACCCTCAGGCATTTCTGGGTGGTCCGGCAATACAAAATTTAAACTTTTTAACATTTTCTTCCCCATAGTTTCTATAATTTTTAGACACGTTTTGAATAATTCATGATTTTTCTCTTTTTTTTTCCATGTTCACTTATAAAGATAGTTGAATTCATAAAGTCTCTGTTTTCTCGTTATTATTAATTTTCCCTGTTGACACGACATTTAAAATTGAATATAAATTCTTAATTTTAACTTTTAGTTGAAATGAATAACAATCTTTTTTAATGATGAAGATCCAACAAAGGAAAAAGCCCGACAAAGCAAGAAAAAAAAAAAAAGAAAAAAAAAAAATCCCAAAAAACAGTCTACCTTACTGGGAAAGAACCCCAGACCTTTTTATTCCGGGCAGACGTGCAACCATTACACCATCTTTTAATAATAAAAATAAAAAAAAGAAAAAACTATATTAAACCCTTTCGGAAAATTTTTCAATAGGTCTATTCCCAAAGGGGAAAACTGGAAAAAATCAGGCGTCAGCCGCAAGCACCCGCAAAATTTAGCTAGGCGGGGGGGATTGCCAAGGCCACCCTCGCAGCGGCGATTATTGAACTCGGTACCTTTGGGGGACGAACAAAAGACCGTACCGCTAGCCAGCTCAATGAGAACTTGCCGTACTTGATAACTAAAGATTTTACTTTTTTTGGCCAGAAAACTCGTCCGTCAATATTAGTATCGATATTTTAAAAAGACGCCTTTTTTGTAAAAAACTCAGAAATCCCGGTTTTGAGGTTTTTTGATAAGTGTGGGTCTTTTAATCGATGGTAAATAAAAAGGACGATTTTTCGGGCTAAAATTTAAAAAATACATGTTTTTTTTTTTCCTTCAGCGTAAGCCTTGTCATTTTGTTGTCATTACAACTCTGGCTATGCCGACGTCACTTATTTGGGGTCGATAACCCCGATTTTTTATGGGCTATTGTAATGGAATTTTTTTTAATGACGAAAAAATAGTGCCCATCAACAATGTTAAACTCGGCCTAAATCGATGGGATTCAAAACCTGCAACAGTACACGTCCCTCATGTCCATTTGTGTAATCAGTAAAAAAATGATCAAAATGTTTCTTTTTCATTTTATTCATGAGATGAAATTTTTTTGCATTAAAAAAAAAATTAAATTTGATTTCAATCTCAAATTTTAAACTTGACCACTTTTAAGTGTCAGGTTTGAATTTTAAAAAAAATATGTGAGCATCATATAGCGCTTCCCCCTAATGATAAAGTTTAAAGGGGTCCCTGAAAGCAACACGAAACATTTGGACAAACCGGCGATATTGAATAGTTTTTTTAAACGGGCAGTGACCGCTAAAAGCAATGTACTCATTTTACATTCTGAGTACCGTGAAGGGGAATGTGAGAAATTATAGCCTTTTTTAAAAGGGCAAATATGCGCCGCAAGCGGGGGATGGGACCCTAGAGCCTCCGGTCCGAAACGGTGGCTAACACAACCCCATAGCTTGTTCAAAAAAGTTTTGTGAAGTTGGGGTCATTTTTTTTAAATTTATTGATTTTAAAAAAAGAAAAAAAATTATGCCCAAAATGAAAAACAAAACAACAAAAACAAAACAACAAAAAAACAACAACAACAACAACAACCGCAACAAAAATCAAAAACAAAATTGGGGCTTTAAAAAAAAATTTTTTTTTTCAAACAAGGCAGGTACGGCTGTAGTCCTGTTTTATCCCCCCTGGGGCCCAGACAAAAATAACGGTATGGGGGGGGGTTTTCCATAACGCACAAACACAACTGTTTTAATAATTTACCTAGCGTAAAATTATGGCCCCTCTTCTATATGGGCGCCGCTCGTCGTTAGCGAGCGCAAGGCGCACAGAAAGTCGGGCTGGATTAAAGGATTAAATGACACAGGGGGGGGGGGGGGGGGGGGGGGGTTTTGAGGTGGTGTGATATTGCCCGCTGGAAATCATCCTGGGCCAAAAATAACAACAACAACAACGATATCATGCCCGATACGGACTGGTTTTTAAAACCCTAATTTTCCCGGTTCACCTAATTTATAAAAAACAAATTTTTTTTGATTTTTCCCTTTATGTATAACCACCTCCTCACACCCTGATGTCTCAGGGGTCTATGGTTCCAGAGTTTCCCTTTCCAATAACGGACAGTAAAAAATCGGACAACCCTTTGGATAGGACAATCTTCTATTTAACACTCACAGCAATTTTTCGGAAAATTGATTCGGTTCCTTAGCAGCGAGGCCCTGCAAAACCAACTAAAGTATTGGGATTCTAATAAAAAAGAGGAAATTTTTTATTTTTTTTATAAAAAACAAACAAAAAAAAAAAAAAAAAAAGGTAAAAACAACAACAAAACAATAAAAAAAGAAAGAAACAATCACTCATAACACTTTTATAAAAACATACATCTGTCATTAATCCTCAAAGATATTTAAATTTTTTAATACACCCGTTGAGAGAGAGGAGGGGGAGAGAGAGAGAGAGAGAGAGAAGGGAAAAGAGAGAGAAAGGGGAGAGGGGGGGGAGGGGGAGGAAGAGAGAGAGGAGAAGAGGGGAGGAAAAAAAGAAAGGGGAAA
>NW_027626567.1:0-5000 GCF_034508935.2 Berghia stephanieae
TGTGTGCATGGAATATGGTCTGTCACAACTCAATCATGCCAATGTGATGATGGATTTTATGGCCAGAATTGTAATCAAATATATTTTTCCAGTTGCTCTGATCTTATCACAGCAGGTTACAGCACTGGAAAATATGAAGTTTTTCTTTATCCAAACCAAGATGGTCTGAACCCCTTTTCTGTCATGTGTCGGGTTGATATTATAAGGAAGAAGTATTATACATCTGTTACTTTGATGAGCAGCATTGGCACGGAAAATCTGAATCTAACATGGCATGAATATGTACACGGGTTTCGTTTTAGCGGAAAAAATAAGTTTGTTGGGCTGGAAATCTGGCACAAACTTTCTAATGCCGGGTGCAACGAGTTAAAAATCACATTTGATCTAAACAGACAACCTCTTACACGAATGGCTCGAAAATATTATGGTTTGAGAGTTTCCGGTAATGACACAAAATATGCGTTCACTTTTGAGACATCGGAAAATAAAACAACTCCTACTTTTGTAGGCATTGGTTATTTTGGAGACTGTTTGGGTCCAATACAAAATGTATCATTTTCGACTTGGGACAATGACAATGATGGGAATTCTAGTGAAAACTGTGCAAAGAGAGCTGGGTCAGGCTGGTGGTATTCAGGATGTGATAACCCGTGTAACATGTTTGGCTACGGGTTAGAGTTCTTGAATGAGAAGCCAAAGCATCAGGTGTATTCTTTGATTGGACTCGACATGAAGAATGTACCTTCAGAGAAGGGCCACTTTGCTATGTATCTTGGCTGTGACTAAAATGGGGACAAATAACCAGAACATGAAAATAAATTTGTCAAGATCTCCATTACTGATTTCGTTTCGTATACACATTGATGTATTTATCTGCTCGTTAATCATGATGTGTTGTATTTATGCTCTTACTAAAACATAATCGTAGGGCCACCCCCCTCCCCCCCCCCCACACACACACCTTACCTTAGGGATATTCACCACTATATTTCTTCAAAGACCAGTTTCTTATGCACAAAAACCCCCTTCTTGTGCTTTTGTAAAGTGTCGCCTATTTAGAGTTATTGCTCCATAAACGCAACAGTCACATGTGAAAAAAATCCTGACCATTTCAGAAATTGAGAATTTTCCCTTATGGCATATCTATGTCTCCCAAATGTTTCGTTGCGGAACAAATCCTTCAACAGGAGGACATTTTTTTTCACCATATGAATTAAATAATACCTTTTAAAAAAAATTCAAAATGACTTGTTTTGAAAAAGAAAAATCAAGTGTCGTGTACAGGATTTATTGTCTTTGAAAGTTATTAAGTGCATTTATCTTTCTAATCCAAAACATTGTAAATATGATCATGTTTTGACTTTTACACATTCTGTTCACAAGACATATGAAAAGTTCTAGTTTAGAACCACGATGGCCGCCGTTCTGGGCGACGTGACATTAGACTATTGAATCCAATTACAGCGCATTGAAAACATTGCAGCCCGTACTGTCACTAGAACTACTGTACAAGTACAAGCCAGACAATCGCTCATGAATCTTCATTGGTTGCCTGTTGTGGCACGAATTGATTATAGATAGTATTCACTTGGCTAAGAAGCTCACAACATTGCCATCCGGAAGTATAACGGACCAACACACAAAACTCGGCGTAACCCTGAACGTTTATAGTCTGGTTAAGACAGTTAATTTTTTTTTTTAAATTGAGCTTTATATAGTGCAATATCCACTAAATGTGCTCAAAGCGCTTTACAAGAGGTCCCTGGTCAATAGCAACATTTAACATGTAGGACAGGACATGACGCCTGTTTTGCTATATTACAATTTTTCGGACAAAGACAACCCTGTTAACGGCCAGGTACTCATTTTACACCTGAGTACGGTGAAAGAATGTCTGAGCCTTTTCCAAGGACTCAACTATGCGCCGAGAGCGAGGCTCGAACCCAGGACCTTCCGATCCGAAAGCGAGTGTTATACCACGAGACCACATAGCCGCACAGTGAGAACTACTCGTAAACGTGGATGGCAAAATACAATAACAAAGACCAGAGTGACGTCAACTTCATTCTATCTATAAAATAGGATGCATTTGCCACCAAATTATCTCTCAAGAAAATAACGAAGAGCCTTCCTACCTTAAAGATTTTAACTTTTATTCACCTGGGCGGAATTTACGATCATCAAAGTCACTGTCATTAAAATAAAAACAAAGTGAGGCAAAAAAAATATGGTGAATGATCTTTTAAATTTGCAGGGTCTCACATTTGGAACAGCCCTGCCCGAGGACATTAGATTTTTAGACTCAAAATACCATGTGACGTGACGGGAACGAAGAAGAAGAAGAAGACTCAAAATATTATTTTTAAAACACGTAAAATTGTACCTTTTTTCACAAATATTATAAGATTTGATCATGAGAAATAAAAAAATATAATGACATCATCATATTTTAATATATACTCAATTTGTTTATGGGTTTTTAAACGATCACAACTCATAATTCAACTTATTATACAATTTCTATGTCTCTATTTAGTCCATGTTTTAACTATCTAGACGTGTGACACATTTTTCATTGTTTGTTTACAATACTTGCATATATTATGTAATGTAAATGTAGCTGCTCGAAGCTCAAAGAAATAATAATAATGTGAAATTGAATGTAAGCTTCAATTTAATTACAAAAAAAAAACACAGATCAAATGAACGTTTCGGGTTTTCCCTTTATAAACAAAACAGGATGAATGAAACACTACAGACGAATGAGATAATGAGATATATGTATAGCTCTAGACCTCTCGCTAATATAATGTGTCTGTCATGTTTTCATTTTTTTACTCTCGAGATTTTATTGTAAAGCGCATAGAGCCTTTCACCGGGAATATGCTCTAAATAAGCGCAATTTATTGTTATAACTCAGCCAATTATTATTTTTTTACGTGAAATAAACGGCAAAAATGTATAAAATTATCTTTTATTTTACATCATGCGAAAATTGCAATGTCCATAAAATGCTCACATAAAAATAGATCTAGAATGTTTCAAACCAATAGAAAAAAATGAGAGAGGTCTTATTCCGAAATTTCCCCCATTAATCATTAATCATCATAAAGTGCCAGGCCTGTTGCAGACATCGGCGATCATGTCCCCCTAGAAATAGGAGAGCTAACTTAGCGTTAGCTCTCCTATTTCTAGGATGTCCCTCCAACCATATTTGTCCTCAGATCTTCTCAATAGCTCGATTCCTGTACCTCCTTCACCAATCCATCCGTTCAGATTGGCAATGTAATCTATCCTCTGTCTCCCTCTTCTTTCCTTCCCAGCAACTTTGCCCGTAAGTACAATCTTTTCAATTCGGTTTTTTTCTGTAAATATGTCCGAGAAATTTTAACTGTCTTTTTCTGATGGTGTTTACCAAAGTTGGTCGAACTCCAATTTCTTTTAATACCTCCTCGTTATTTATTTTATCTTTCCATGAGATTCTAAAACCAAATTTCGGCTGCAGTTATTCTACGTTCACATTCTTTGTTAATCTTCCAATCATTAATACATATTTTGAAATAATTGAAGTCAAACCTCTCTGATTCCATGTTATATGAGCACGAGAGTTTGTGGGATATTTTTTTTTCCGAATAATTAAAATGTTACGTCAACATAAAAATAGTTGCTTTTATTTTGGGATGTCACGGACAATACTTATAGTACTTATAGAGGTCTTATGATATAACACTCTGAGACTCCCGGCCTCTGATCTGCTCAATGTTCAGTTCTTTGAAAAAGACTTTCTCATTGCCTCATCGTAGTCAGGTGAAGTCAGATGTATAATGAATATCTCGACCATATCAGTGTATATATATATATATATATATATATATATATATATATATATATATATATATGTGTGTGTGTGTGTGTAATAGAATGGCCATTCTATCTAATGTTATTTGATTTTGTACTCTATTACTCTTTACTACTTGTTGCTACCATCACTATTTAATTGTATGCAAGTAATGCAAGACTGTGTGCCTCTGTGGTTGATATCAACATTCCTTTACTCGTGTGTGTTACTATGACCAATAGTACGCTGTGTGTTGTGTGTTAAGCCCTTACACGGGTAGTCTCTCGATGTAGTACTATTTTTATCTTCGGCTGGGTGTGACTTCTGGCCTGATACTATATTTTTGTCCTTTTTTTCACCACTTCACATCGTTATAACATTTTAACAACTATGATCATTTACAAATGTATATCACTAATTCTGGCAATTCATAGCTTTCTAGCCACCTACCTTGAGTCATCTAAAACTACTTTGTTCTTCTGTATACTTAATAATTGCTACTTAAATATTTCATACAGTCATAACGTTAACGCCTTTGATTACTAATTACGAGCTAAACATTTACTCTTTAACTCTGCAATTCACTATGATTGATTTTGTAGCATAACTCTTTAGTTTAGACTTATTTGTTCCTTCATACATGTCCCATGTTATTTGCATTAATTTGTTTAAATCATTAAGATGCACACAACTCGATCGAGTTTACTCACTTCAGTCTACACATCACTTTACCTGGACCACAAGATATGAAGTGAGTAGAAAAGTGCCAGAGGACAATAGAGAATAAAATTTTTCGCGCGGTGGTGGGGTTTGAACCTGCGACCTTATTGGTACGACAACTCCGCCTGGCAGGTGAGAGCGTGGCTCTACCGTGTGAGCTATCCACGAACACAGAAATATTCGTTTCAAACCCAAGTCATTTCTAGATCCCTCTCTCACCCACTTCTTGAGACCGCCGATTCGTTCGCACACCACCATCGCGAAGTAATTTTGACCAGCAGTTAAGCTTAATAGCCAATTCTCAACACAAACATATAACATAGAAACGATTGAGACATTGAGTATGCTCCGGTGTATGGGGTGAATTTTTAATTCAGAAAAATGAGTGGAGCAGGCACTTATGTTGGTAACAACAAGATATGAAGTGAGTAGAAAAGTGCCA
>NW_027626567.1:10000-20330 GCF_034508935.2 Berghia stephanieae
CGCTAATGAAGCCGAAGTGAATTTGGTACATCTCTTCGTGAGAAGTTCAATCGGCCATTGTAATAACAACGCTTCGGTTGAACTCGGTATATTCCGCCCTCACCGGATGTTGATTAGGCTGAGTTTGTTCGTCTGCTGCCGAAATGAGCACAGTCGCATCTCACTTTCACTCACTCTCTTGCTTCATATTTAAAACGTTATATTAAATACATAAATTCATCTATTTCGTATTGCCTAACTACTGTTTGTGAAATTGGGGTCCATTCGTTATTCTGATTCATATGGTCATGGCTTTTCAATGAAACAAAATGTAAATCTCACAAAAACAAAAGATCGCGGGTTGTGATGACTCACACCGCCAGGGGTCGTTTGAAACGGGAGCGGTACTCTCTGGTTTAGTGGATGCGCGTGCGAGATACTTCATTTATACTACTAGAGCATCAGTCTGAACGGAAAAAAGCGTTATGTATCTACCGTTAGTGAAAGTGTTTGTAAGGACCTATCAGTTTCAACATCGCAATTTACCGTTAATACAACGAAGAGTGGATGAGCATATTTTTTTTCGTCACGCATTCTATTATCTGTCTACGATCACATCACGGGGAACTGGGTGGAGATCCTGACCTCCCATAGCGGGCAGGGAGGTACACACTGTGTCTTCTATCCCCTTAAATCTGTTTTCCAACATGCTTTCTGTCTTTGTCTTGGAATGAGATTACTCAGTTTTTTTCCTGGCCCTGGTCGGAGTCCTGGCTGGGAGGGAAACAGTCAAATGCATAGTTATTGTTTTGGGAGATGATATTGTTTTCCTTGTAAATCATCTCTCTGTTATGTATTAGTATATTTGTTATTTTTTAATGTATAATGTAAGCATTTAAGTGTGTTCCTCTTTGTTGGATTTTGTTCTTGTGTCCGGATGAGACTTATAGGTGATCTCAAACTAAGTACATTGGTGGTATGCTCTTGGAATCTACATCTGATCCCTATTTGTTCCCAGTGCCCCTATGTCTTTCTTTCTCTTGGATGCTTCAATTGTAATTCTAGAACTTTTTACTATCCCATTTTCTTCCTTTTTACTGGCGCTGATATAACCTAAATGTGTTGCAAGCGCCGTAAAACCCTTAAAAACAAACAAACAAACATCACGGCGAAAGTTGCATAGATAAAGGGCTAGCTTAAAAGCAATCGATACAGTCCATATAATATTCTTATAAACGAGGAGTCCTCATCATTCAATCCTCTAATTGATCTCGGCAGAACCTAAGCTTTTAATTTCAGTTTGTAACAAGGGAGACAGTTGCTAGTTTTTTTTTTCTTAGCCCAACTTATTTAAATAGTTTACCTAATGTAATAGATAGAGATGCTCTCTCTCTCTTTCTCTCTCTCTCTCTCTCTCTCTCTCTCTCTCTCTCTCTCTCTCTCGTCGTGTCCGTTCGCGGCTATTTCTACTGATGTATTACACGTGGTTTTGATACATACCTACACATTTTATGGGTGCTAAATAAATGTGATTTTACGACAATAGTGGCCAGACATATGAGATTTTAGTGCTTGTCATTTTTGTAAACGGTATCAATTGTTTTCACTATAGCATAGCTCTAAATAAAATCAATTTTTCCCATACTGATTATAAATATAAATTCAACATTTATCTAAATCGCCTCATCGTAATTCTCTTTTATTCAGTAAGACTCATAATATACAAACTAACTCTATTCTGCTGTACTCTGGAAAAACCCAAATATAAACATTTGGCCAGAAAATTCGTCCTTCAAACATCCATTGATTTAAATGACCAACGTCTTGGCAAAAACTTTTAAACCGAAGTCCCAGGTTTGAAAGTTTTTGCTAAGACGAGGGATATTTAAATCGATCGATATTTCAAGGACGAGTTTTCTGGACAAATTTCTGAATGTGTTTTTCCAGACACGGCAGCATACCAACGTGTACATATTTACAGGACTGTTAACCAAAATCATTTATGGTCTTGTTTCACATTGATGTAATGAATAATGTTTTGCGTTAATTTGATAGTATTTCTATTGCAATAATGAGTCCACAACGATATGGGTTATCAGACCTGCAAATAAGTATACGTCTCTCAATAGCTTTTTTGTACTATAATTCCTATATTCAATTCCCCCTAAACGAGTCGTCTCATGTCTGTAATATTGCTTTTTTTTTTTTCTTTTTTTTTTAACCAAACGTTACGACAAGCTGACTTTACTTTGTGGCATGTGTGATCTCAAAGCGGGGCAATTTATTTGGTGCAACGAATAGGATTTAACAGTCGTGATATCAGTCCCACGTAATGACGCATAGTAACTTAGTAACTGGTTTAAAAAAACTGTCGGAACAATGGTGGACGCCCTTATGAAATACTTCTCCGACGAGCATAAAAGTGTATCCAAAGGAAAAAAACATTACAAATCTGATCATGTTTTGACTTTTATACATTCTGATCACATGACGTGAAAAAGTTCTAGCCAGCATGAAAAATAAAAAGTACAGATTTTCTTTGTTTAGAACCAAGCTGCTGGTTGCTGGGTGACTATTGAATATGTGCTATGAATTGTTTATGTCGTTAAAGAAAGCATGAAACCACGGTTGTGTTTTTATACGATTTTTGCCCGATATTGGGGAAAATATCAACCCGAGAGTCGAGAGGCCGAATCTATTAGGTCACTCCATGTAGTCAACAAGTTATCGATTTTGGTTTAAAAACATACTACTATAACACCTTATTCTCAACACAAAGAAACGTTAAGAATATGAAATCATAAAATTAAATGGAAATAAACAGCCCCTATAATAACCTTTGTTCTCTTTCGGAGGATCGTCACGTTGACGTTGACGTATGCAAGAGCTTGAGTACCTGATCCTGAAGGTGACGCCAGCCCAGATACAATCATACTGGAACAGCTGATGGTGAGATGTCAGACTAAGAAAGATCCATCCCGGCGTTCAGACAAGGCCTGGACCCACATATCACAATAGCCATACGATACTACTATAACCTTTGTTTGCGCGCCGCATCATCAATCTTCTTCTTCTTCTAGGTTCCATGCCTGGTCCAGGCTTCGGATACTGCATGAATTATCTCTCTCCATTCCTCCCTGTCTCTTGCTTTTTCAAACAGCTCTTGGATTGTTAGGTTGGTGAAGCCCTTCAGTTGGTCTATGAGTGTTTTTCTTTGTCTCCCCCGGGCGCGTTTACCAGGTATTTTTCCACAACTTGCCAGGTATTCATTCTTATCTTTCCTTACTATGTGTCCGAAAAAGGATAGTTGTCGATCCACTATTAAGGGCATTAGTTTCCTTTGTTGGTATGTTTGTTTTAGCACTTCTTCGTTCGTTTTGTGTGCGGTATACGATATTCTCTGCATCCTTCTCAAGCACCACATTTCAAAAGCTTCAATGTTCTTTTGTGTTTCTGCATTTGTAGTCGAGCTTTCGCATCCGTATAACAAGATTGGCCACACGTAGCACTTCAAGACTCGGAATCTAATCCCGAACGACATCTGTTTGTTTTTCAAAATGTTTCCCAGGTCCATGAAGGCCTGTTTGGCTTGAGTTATTCTTGCTCGTATGTCTCGGTTACATCTTCCATCTGTTGTCACTATTGAACCTAGGTATTTAAAACTTTCTACGTTGGTAAGCTGCTCGTCGTGAATCGTTATATTGCAGGTGTTGTTGTTTTCGGGGTTTTTCTGTATTCCCATGCATTCTGTTTTGGTGATATTCACTTCCATTCCCTTGGCTTCACTATCTACTACCACTTTGTCAACAATCTTTTGAAGTTGGATTTCTGATGTTGCAATGAGTACCGTATCGTCTGCGTATCTTATATTATTTATGTTATGACCTCCTACTTTTATTCCTTCCATATTATTTATGCCCCTCATGATTGTTTCTTGGTATAGATTAAACAGATCTGGCGAGGCAACACACCCTTGACGGACTCCTTTTTTAATAGGAATGGAATTTCCTGTAGAGTTTCCGATTTTGATAGATGCCTGCTGGGTGTAGTATAATGTTTGCATGAGTCTGAGGTCTTTCTCATCAGCGCCAATGGAGTGCAGTTGTTTTAGTATTTCTTCGTGGCGTACTCTATCAAAAGCTTTTTTGTAGTCGACAAAACAGAGGTATAGTGGGGTCTGAACCTGTATAGCTCTTTCACTTAAAACACGGAGGAGGTATATTGCGTTCCTTGTCCCTCTGTCAGGTTGGAATCCATATTGTTCTTCTGCGATTTCGGGGTTAATCTTATTCCTTAGCCTGTTGATAATTATACGCAACAGTATTTTGTTGATGTGACTTATTAAACTTATAGTTCTAAAATTTTCGCATCTGACTGCACCTGCTTTCTTTGGTATTGCTATGAAAATAGAGTTACAGAGATCTTCTGGAATTTTCCCAGTATTGTATATATTGTTGAATAATATGTGAAGTTCATCAATTGCTAGATCTCCTAGGCTTTTTAATACCTCTACAGATATTTCATCAGGGCCTGTTGCTTTACCATCCTTCATTCGTTCCATGGCATGTTCAATTTCACTTTTGGTGATGTTTGGTCCGCTTAATGGTTCTTTGAATTTCAGTGGTGGTTCATTTCTATTTGGATCATTGTACAGTTCGCCTATGTATTCTACCCATCGGCTTTCTATATGTTGTTCTTCAAATAGCAGTTCCCCTTGTTTGTTTTGGATACAACTTCCTGCTGCTTTGCTTTTCCTTTTCCCTGATAGTTCTTTTATTCTTTGGTGAGCTTGTTGGGGGTTGGGTTTGTATTCTCTTTCGATTTCACAGCATTTCCAGTCTAGATAGTTCTCGTGTGCCTCGATGCATTTGGATTTAATGTGGTTGTTCAATGTTTGGTATTCTGCAGACCCTCTGTTGCATTTTCGTCTTTCTTCAAATAGGTTTAGAATTTCATTTGTCATCCATTCCTTTTTGCTGTTTGTTTGAGCTATTGGTAAATGCTTTTCTGTAGTTGCTTTGACACACTTTTGGAATATGTCAAATTGTTTTTCACATTTTTCGTTATCAGGTTCACTTTGGCTTTGTATCATGAGTGCATTTTCAAATTCTTCTCTCATTTTTGTTTGTATGCCATTGTCTTTGCATAACCTGTAATCCCTCTTTATTCTACCAGCTGTTCTCTGAATAGCTTTAAACTTTATCCTTACTGTACAAACAACTGGGACATGGTCACTGTCTAAATCGGCGCCTGGGTAGGTTTTGCAATTTAATATGCCATTTCTGAATCTTGATGATACTGCTATAAAGTCTATCTGGTTCCTTGCTCTGTCCCCTGGTGATTGCCATGTCCAGGTTCTTCTTGGGTGTTGTTGAAACCAGGTGTTTGAAATCATTAATTTATTTGTTCTACACCAATCTGCCCAGATGTTTCCTCGTTCATTTCTGTCTCCGAGTCCATGTGGTCCGATTATGTCACCATCTCTGCCTCTGCCAATCTTAGCATTTAGGTCCCCCATTACCATAAGGACTTCTTGTGATTTACACATTCGTTTTGCTTTGTCTAGTGAATGGTAAAACGCTGTCATATCTGCATCTGTCGACTCTTCTGTTGGTGCATAAACTTGAATAATATTGGTGTCAACTACAGGTCCTCTTAGCTTAACCAGCAAAACTCTGTCTGAGATTGCTACGTGCCCTTTGTAAAATTTGGTTGATTTTTGGTCTAAGATCATCCCTACTCCTTTTTGGAAAGAGGTTCCACCACTCCATATGATCTTATATGTCGTGTTGTTTTCTTGTTTTGACATGGTTCCCTGCTCTTTCCATCTCATCTCTGCCAGGCCAAGAATATTTATTTGGAGCCGTTTCATTTCTTTTAGAATGTTGTTTAGTTTTCCTTTTTGGGCACAGGTCCTGACATTCCATGTCCCAATTTTGGTTTTGTCACATTTGTTAAATTTATTTCGCCTAGTAACTGGCTGACGGTTCGGTGTGACCTGACGAACATCACGCTCCCAACCGAGCGAGGCAGCAGTCTTCCGTGAAAACATGCTCCCCTTTACGCTGTCACCGTTTAACTTTTTGGACTTATTCATGCAGTTAACTCGGCAAAGTTACAAGAATGGTTTGCCATTGCCTATTCTTGTCGCCCTCTGCAGTTGGCCAGCTTGACCTGTTACCGTTCAACACCACGAGGAGGTTGCAGTAGGGCTTGATGATGATCTATCTTTGCAGACTTGGCATCATCCATTTGTCGAACCATCATCAATCAGTCAAATAATATTATAGGACCTATCACTTATCACTATCACTATAATTTATCTGACTCGTATTTTTATAGGAGCAAGTAAAAGAGGGCGGTAGTGTTATAGTAAGTGTAGAATAGAATGCATACAAATTCTTATCGTTCCTGAAATTAGAATTTCATCCTTCCAACGTTTCAACTTGAAATTTACTTTTAAAAACACGTTAATCCACCCCACCAGCCAAGTGACCGATTTGAAACGGCTTGGTCACTTAGGCAGTATTTTCTTTTTCAATTTTTCGTATATTTCAAACATATAGACTGTGCCCCCCCCCCCCTCTCCCTCCAAAAAAACAAAACAAAACAAGATTGTCCTTCAGAGACATTAGCACCGCTGCAATTCATTCCAGTTTCTAAAGCTGGAAATAAAAAACACTTCACTCACATTCGCTCACAGTACTCGGGTGTAAAATGAGTACTTGGCCGTTAACAGCATTGTCTCTGTCGGGAAAAAAATTGTCATGTTTGGTTCTTTATGAGAGAGAGAGAGAGGAGAGAGAGAAAGAGAGAGAGAGAGAGAGAGAGAGTTAGAGAGCGAGAGAGACTGAGAATGAGATAAATAGATAGAATTAGAGAGAGAGAGAGAGAGAGAGAGAGAGAGAGAGAGAGAGAGAGAAATTTGAATGGATTGAAGTTATTGTTATGCGTCTAAAGCTTTATTGTATAGAGGAGTGGGCGCAATATAAATAAATTTCATTATTATTATTATTATATTATTATTATTATTATTATATTATTATTATTATTATTATTATTATTATTATTATTATTATTATTATTATATTATTATTATTGTTATTATTATTATTATTATTATTATTATTATCATTATTATTATTATTATGTTACGTGTTGCTGTTGTTCAGGGGCCCTTTGTAAAGCGCTTTGAGCACGTTTAGTGGATATTGCGCGATAGAAAAGCCGAGTCCCCCCCCCCCCCAAAAAAAAAACCAAAAAAAATTACTGTGACGTGCTTTTTAGGTAAGTGTCAATGGTGTCCGGTTTTAAGTTCAGGAAGGGTACGACCTGACCCTTCCGATAAAATGACATCACAATACACAGCGACGTAGATACATCAAAAAAGTCAACAGCGAGTTGTATTTCATAGTAAATATCAATGGGATCATAAGTTTGTCGTAGTTTCTGTAAAAGGCCAATAGCGTCACTATAGATAGTGTGCGCTTGGCTAAGAAGCTCACAACATTGCCATCCGGAGTATAACGGACCAAACACACAAAACTATGAGTAACCTTGAATTTTTATAGTCTGCCTAATACAGTGACTTGAGTGGCGTCATCTTCGTTTTATCTATTCGCCAACAAGCTTTCACAATGCTCACGATTTGTTAGGTATGACTCAAAGAAATTAACGTGATTTCATTCGTGGGCGCTTATTTTATGGAGCTCTGTATATTATGTTTGTGAGAGGTGATTGGAAACAAGCTACAGAATACAAGGAGCGAGTGACATGGTGTCATGGTGCCATGGACGACAAGCGACTTTCTGTTACCTATCTGTTACGATATTGTTGACGAAGGGAGATAACTACTTGAATAATTTTACACCAATAATATTCCCTGTTCGCCTCCCTTGGGCGGGATATAGCACAACCTATCTATCTATCTTTTTATATATCTATCTATTTCAAATATAGAGAATCTAAATAGCGCAATATCCACTAATCGTGCTCAAAACGCTTTACAAGGGGTCCCTGGCCAACATCAAAACTTAACATGTAGAATGGGACTTGACGCCTGTTAGGCGATATTACAATTTTTTCGGAGAGAGACAACGCTGTTTACGGCCAAGTACTCATTTTACTCCTGAATACGGTGAGGGAAAGTGAGGAAAGAGCTTTTTCCAAGGGCTCAAATATGCGCCGAGCGAGGCTCGAACCCAGGAATCCCGGTCCAAAAGCGAGTGTCAAGCAGCTAGACCACATAGCCGCACATCTATCTATCTATCTATCTATCTATCTATCTATCTATCTATCTATCTATCTATCTATCTATCTATCTATCTATCTATCTATCTATCTATCTATCCGCTCTCTACCTTATCTGTCTGTCTATTTATCTATCTATCCATCATATATCTATCTATTTATCAATCTATCCATCCATCTATCTATCTACCTATCTATCTAATAATCTATCTATCCATCTATAAAACTATTTATCTCTCTACCTTATCTGTCTATCTATCTATCTATCCATCTATCTACCGATATATCTATCTATTTATCTATCTATCTATCTATCTATCTATCTATCTACTATTTATTTATCTATCTATCTGTGTTCTATTTGTCAATAGTTCAAAGAGTTTTAACATTTGGAATCAGTTGCTGGTATGGGCCATCACTTCACTCATCACTGCTATTGATAGAGAATGAATAGATAAAATTGTAAGAAGAGACGAAAGCATTGTACAGTCCACCCTGACTACACAAAATACCCTCTATGAAGAATAATCCTATTTAAAAAAAACAGTTTTGAACATCTTGAAAGATAAGCAAAATCCTCTATCTTTTAAATATAAAATGTAAGGAAGATCAGGCAGAGTGATAAGTTTATAATCCAGAAAAGAACGTTTTAATAATTCCTTTGTACCCTCAACCTCAAGGAGACTTTCTCGAAGTGGCATTTAGATGAAGATCGAGGACAGTGAGGATGGGTGAACCGTTGGTATTATTATATAATACGTAATTATAGAGAATAATAAGGTATGAAATTATGGTGATATGAGAGAAGAAGAAAGTTCGTTTCTCTCTCTCTCTCTCTCTCTCTCTCTCTCTCTCTCTCTCTCTTTCTTTCTTTCTTTCTTTCTTTCTTTTCTCTCTCTCTCTCTCTCTTCTTCTCTCTCTCTCTCTTCTCTCTTTCTTTCTTTCTTTCTCTCTCTCTCTCTCTCTCTGTGTGTGTGTGTGTGTGTGTGTGTGTGTGTGTGTGTGTGTGGAACTGAGAGAGAGAGAGAGAGAGAGAGAGAGAGAGAGAGAGAGAGAGAGAGAATTTGGGAGGCATGAGAGATTTTTTTTTAAAGCTTTTTGTTGGTTTAATTCCTATATGTCATTGTATTTCCTTCTCTTTCTTTATTTACTTTATCATTTTCAGAAATGCATTACTCTATGGCAATACCCAATGTAAATTTCCAGAAGTGGATAAACAAAGTTCATCTTATCTTATCTTATCTTATCTTATCTTATCTTATCGTATCGTATCAATTGATCAGTAAATAAATGTTTATTTAATGTAAAAGTATCAGTTGTTTTAGCAATAGGATTCAATAGTCGTAACGTCACTTCCTTCTCAGTTAGGGTAGTCGACAAATGGAACCGCCTGCCTGCAACAGTTGTCGACGACCCTTCATTGCAGGCATTCAAGTGCCGTCTTGATGCTCATTTTGAAACAGAAAAATACTGTTTGTAAAGTTAAATTCAGACACCTCCTTCCACCATGTGGCATGCCCAGTTTTGAGAGACTTGAATTATATACGTTCACGAATGCACAAGAGCAGATAAAAGGCTGTAAAAGCCTACATAAATCTGGACTTATATCATATCATATCATATCATAATGACAACGTAGTAACACTGGCTCTAAACTATCGGAACAATGGCGGACGCCCGTATGAAATATTTCTCCGGCGAGCATAAAAGCGTATCCAGAGGGAAAAAACATAAATTTGATCATGTTTTGACTTTTACACATTCTGGTCACATATGAAAAGTTCTAGCAGCTTGAAGAATAAAAAGTAATGATTTTCTTTGTTTAGAACCATGATAGCCGCCGTTGCCGGGCGGCGTGACATAGACTACTGAATCCAATTCTCACATAATATCATTTCGGCTTGGACAAGCAATTGCAATAATATATTTCAGAATAATGGATTTTCTGTCTCCGCTATTTGTCACGGATGCTTTGTTAATGTGATGAATGACTGCATCATCAATATTGATGTAGGTGACAATAATATGAGTAACTAAAACTTTAGATAAAAAGAGTGTTTTAAAGGAATCCATACTGGTGTAGAAAAAAAATATTTAAAAA
>NW_027626568.1:0-5949 GCF_034508935.2 Berghia stephanieae
AAAAAATTTTAAATAAACTTTGTAAAAAACGAGGGTGGTAACCATCATTGTCGACGACATCGTCTTTGTCATCATCTCCATCATCATCACCCATCATCATCATCATCATCATCACATCATATCATCATCATCAACTTTAACCAACAACAAACAACAACAACAACAACAACACAACAACAACAACAACAACAATTTATTAACAACAAGTACAACAATCGTTTCCACAACTATAATTCTAACCAACAGAAACCACCAAAACCACTATCATAATTACATCCTCCCTCACCGCCTCGTCTTCCCCTTCCTCCTCCACCACCACCACCACCGCTAACCACTTTTCCAACCACTACCACCACCGCACAATCATTCTAACCCCCAAAGACAGCAGTAAAAATGAGCAATTTCAGCTCTGATTGAAACTCGAGTCATATCGCTGTTGTTGCTTCTCGATGAAACTTAAAGGTTACTACATACTACTGAAAACCATAATGTAACAGAAATATTAATCCCGCCGTTGAGGATTAAAGCATCTCTTTAATTTCGAGTGAACGAAATGGACTTCTATTTCAAGGTGTTGTCGCATTATGCTCGTCGCTTATTTATAGTGGTATCTCTTTCGTGTTATTTTTGATTACGTTTGAATAAAAAAATCTACGGGTATTTCATTTCATTGTGAATGGGGATTATTTGTGGTTGAAATTTTTTTTTTTAAAGGTAAAAAAAATTATAATTAAAATAAATAAAAAATAAATAATATATATATATAAAATAAATAATATATATAATATATTTTAAAAATATATATAATATATATATATATATATATATTTTATATAATATATATATATAAAAATATATGACCGGGATCATCTTTGCCCAACCACTGTAAAAAGGCGAACCGCCACTGTGGATATACCAGTTTAGTGAGAACAACTCACAAACGCGGGGCAAAAACAATAACAAAACCTGAGTGACGCCCATCGCTTTCTATCTTTAGCATCAACACAGAAAACTATGTGTAAACTTTAAATGTTTATACATAATTGATAAAATCGGGTGGTAAGTAGTCACCCATCTTGCGTATAAAAACAATAGTAATGATCAGAGAGGGTCGATTTCATTCCTTTATGTTTATAAACAACCAACCATGCTGTCCGACCACGTTTGAAGGGGGTGTCACAACCCATGTTTTGATTGGTCATAAATCACTGGGTTTAAATTTTGACGTTTGATAATTTCTCAAACTGTGATCGCTTTTCACTAGGTATATGGGTAATTTTGAGTAAACATTGCAATATGACCAATGACCTCGGACACATGGATAGATCAATCAATGCCATTTGGGTTTTGGACCCCATGAAGCTCACGATTTGTTTCTGAAACTGAAACCTGTTTGAGTCGAATATTTTTAATTATGTTCAAGATCTGATAAGCCGACGTGATTTGCCGGCTTCGAGAAGTTCCAGTTTTAAAAGTTTTTGCCAAAATCAAGGCAATTTTAAAACGTCGAATTGTAGTTTACTGGCAAATTTTTAAAATCCTTGGTTTTTTTCCAGAGCACGTCAGTTAACTGGTCAAAGCGCATTACTTCACCAAGGTTTCCTTTTCAGTATTAAAAAACCTGGACATATCACCCGACAAGGCGATCGTTGACATTTATTTGTGCAGGTCAATGTTTTAAAAAAAATTTTTTATTCCATGGACTCTTTGTTGTTCTGGTGCCATTTACAATATCATATAATTTTGTATTGCAATCCATTGCAGCCTCTCCCCTTTCATGATTTTAGAATTTTTTCGTTTTCATTTCTTACTTAATTGCTTTCTTTACAGATCACAAGGACTGCCCTTGAACATAGAGCACAACAATTGTCATTAAATGATGTAATGTAGACACAGATTTGGGCAACTTCAAACTATAAATTTGGCGATGATTAATCAAATTAGATTCTACAAGCGCTGTTGGACTCGTACAACGATAACCTAAGAGAAAGCGATTCTAACCCCCTCCATTCAGTCGTCAAGACGAATCGGACGTTGGGATTATCGACGTAATTTCATGCAATATTACAAGTATCTTTTAATTACCTTTGTAATTGGACACCGGTATATTCTGACAAAAATCGGTCTGGTTAATTAAACGCAGCTCAGCATTTGTCGACCATTTTACCACCATCGTCGTCGTCGTCGTCAATGTCATCTTCATAATAATAATATAATAATAATAAAAATAATAATAAAATAATAATAAATAATAATAATAATAATAATAATAATAAAAAAATAATAATATAAAATAATAATACTTTATTGCATCCCCAAAAGGAAAATTTTTTTTACAGACGTGTATAATTTACACAAGAAAAAATACAATACATCGTTTTCTATAAAATTTACAGTAATTCTTTAAGTTATTATAATAATCGTGTTTTAAAAATAATAATTCCATGATACCTGTCTATTTCTGAGCTCATGGTGACTTTTCTATCGTGTGATATAAATTTCATTTGCGCACCACAACTATTTGATATTGATAAATTTGGGGACCATAAATAGAGTAAAAATTAAAGGTTGAAATTACAAAATTAACTTCACATACATAACATTTTAGGAAAAAAATTTGAACAATGATACGGTTGATCTTTGCCGCATAAAGCTTCCTCAAAATATCCCTCTCCTCATAGCGCTATATTATAAAAATTTTAACTTTCCAATAAGATCTAACTCACGTCACAAACTGCTAGAAATCCATATTAAATGATGTGACATATCAACGTCAAAATTCTACGCTTATCCCGTTTGATGCGGATCATTAATTAATTTTTAGTTTATGAAAACACAAGCTCGGTGGTTGTTGGAGGGTGTGTGGGAAAAGAATGTTAAAATTACCACCCACCAGAAGGGGAGACCAAGGGTATTCTTAGCCGTTCTAATTGTGATGGGGGATGCCACGTCTCCAAGACTTGAAACAATTAAAAACCAAGCCTAACACCTAGCTAGCACTCGTATTCGAATCATTTTTTAGACAATCAAAATCAGCACAAACACAACAAATCAATCGTCTAGGGGTTATGTTCCCCCCACAGCAAAACTGTAAGTGTACAAAATTTTTTTTTTTTATGGGGTGGTTTTTAATCAGGGGGTGTTTTTTCTCTATAATTTTTTGGGAAACTTTAAAATGCTTGATATTCATGGGGCAAAACTGTGTAGTTAATTATTTTTTTGGAACAATTGATGTAGTCGAAAAGTTTATAAGTTATTAACCTGTTTTTTTTTTTGGGGTGATTGGTTTTCATTAACTGCCTTTTTTTAGTATGCATCCCCAAAAAACGACAACTTTTTATGTTGAGACAAAAGGGAGTCATCATATTTTTTTTTGAAATGGGGGTTTCCCTCCAGCTATTTGTTTTTATGACGTCACTCTCACTTTAAATTTTTTTGGTTTTTCCACAACACCTCCCCTAAACGGATCTCGGGGGGATTTTTTTTCCCTTTTTTTCTTCTTTTTTCTTCTTTTTCTCTTCTTCTTCTTCTTCTTTTTCTTCTTCTTCCATTTCAAAGATGAAACCTTCGTCTTTTTTTTAGTTCTTCTGTCGGCAAGAAATGTTTATATTAGAGAATTGCAGGGGGCTATATCCTTTCACTGTGGCTGGGGATTGTCACGGGGTGCAAAAATTTGCTTGCATTTTCCTCTCCTTCCCCACATAAGCGCAGGCCGTTGACTGTATAATTTTCATGCGTCTGTAGCTTTTTATTAGCCGTGCCCCAAAACCCATATTCAAAAATTTAAAAATTTTTCACAAATTTTAAAACTACAGAAATTTGAACCAAACTGTTTATATCACAAAGTAATGAGTGACCGTACTGTTTTCTCCTTTGGTGAAGATATAGAGCAGAAAAAGTTAGCTGCCCCAAACGTAAACAATAACAAGTTGCTAGTGATTTCCTTTAGGGACCGGAATATTTTACGCACAATATAGGTCTCCCAATTTTGTAGTTTGATTTTGTAGGCAATACACTTCAGAAATTGAAAAATTTTTACATAAAATCTAACAGTTGCAGAAATAATAATAAAGGCTAAATTATTATAAAAATTTCCAGCTCCGAATAATCTCGTTTTGTTTACCCCCAGCGCAATAATTTGCTCTGGTCTAAAATAGATAGACTGTAACTTTTGATAAATTTTTGAAAATGTTACCTTTTGTTCCATAAAATATCCATATCTAGACATTATTGATGCATGATCGAGTATTTATGATATGTGTTCTTTTGCCACCTAACACCAATTTTAAAGGTTATTTTTTTCTATTATTTACATTGGAACGTGACTGTCCCAAAACAGAACATTTGGGGTTTTCCACGTGCTTCCGACCTTTGTTTACGTTTGGGGGACCTAACTTTTCTGCTCTATAAGATAATGTGACGTCAAATCGAATGTCGCAAATGGATTTATTCCGAAGTTTTCTTTCCCGTGTTTTGTATTATTATTCTGAAAATAACTATGGGGTCAGAAATATAGAGATTGAAAAGAACCATCTCTGAAAAAAAGATAAATAAAGAGGGGACTCATTTCTTATTCACGTCTGTGTCAAGTTATTTTCGTTGTGATATTTTTTCAGTTTCATTAAAAAAACCCACAAAATTACACAAAAATTATGTTTGTTTTTGTTTTTTGTTTTTTATTTTTTATTTTTTTTTTTTGTTTGGGTTTTTTTTTTTGGTTTGTTGTTTGTTTGTTTTTGTTTTGTTTTTTTTTTTTTTTGTTTTTTTTTTTTGGTTTTTGTTGTTTTTTTTTAAAAAAAAATTATTATAACTTAAATTAAAATATTATACGCTCTTGCCGCGGGGGGAACTGCGTATGATTTTTTCCCTGGGTAAATGGATTTTTTTTTATTTTATCAATGTGAAGGATGGCGCAGGAAGAACTTTTTTCATTGGGCATTGCTGAGGCCACGTCCAAGAAGAAAACCCCATGATGATGATATGATCATTGAAATTTTCCCTTTCACGGAAATTGACGAATTCTCCATTGCTATAAAATCACAGGATTCTTCAAGTCCAACCAAAGAAAAAAGAGACTTAGACCTAAACCGAATTTGAAACGGGCATACAGTACCACCCGTTCACCTTTGGTGGGGAAAGTCTATTATCTATCAGTTTTGAAGAAAAAGAAAAAAACCAAACCAAACAATTTACCAGTTAACAGCCATACCCCGGAACTGGGAAAAACAAATTTTATAGAATTTGGGGCCGAAAACTCGTCCCTTTTAATTATCGTCGATTTAAAAAGACCCTCATCTGGGGAAAACTCTTAAAAATGGACCTCGCTAAAAATCGGGGCCCGGGTTTTTTAGAGTTTTTTTCCAAGACTCGGTCATTTTTGATCGATTTTTTATTTGAAACGATTTTCTGGGAAAAATTTTAAAAACCTAACTTTCCAGAATAAACAGTTAATGTTAAATTGGACTCTCAATCACAGCTCATTATTTTCACATGTACCTGGCCATATGCCATTATAATACGCCGTTTTAATAAAGAACACATATTGGGGTATTGGTTAACATTTCTATACTTTTTTTAAAACAACGGCAAAAAGGAAGATGATATGACACATAATATAATATTTTAGTGACAAAATATAGATAGGTAAAAAAAAAAAAAAAAAGATATTAAAGTTCAACCCTTCTAACAATCAACAATTGCGAAAAAAACAACGAGCTAAAAATATTATTTCTATTATTAAACACACTCCTAAATACTACTTTCTACTACTACTACACTACACAATTTTACTACTACACTATACTACTACTACATTACAACTACTACTACTACTACTACTACTACTACTCTACTACTACTACTACTACTATCTACACACACTACTACTATACACTACTACTACCACCACTACTACACTACACGCACTACTATTCCTACCCCCAAAATAAA
>NW_027626569.1:0-5943 GCF_034508935.2 Berghia stephanieae
TCTTCTTCTTTTTTTTCTTTTTTCCCTCTCTCTCTCTCTCTCTCTCCCCCCTCTCTCTCTCTCTCTCTCTTTCTCTCGCTCTTTCCCTCCCCCATGCTTCCTTTCTCCCTCTCTCTCTCTCTCTCTCTCTCTCTCTCTCTCTCTCTCTCTCTCTCTCTCTATTTATATAATATATTACATAATCTACCCAATGAATTAATAGCATAAACTTGTATTTTTCGAAACACAATGAAAACAAAGCATAAATAAAACACCAAGTATGTAAGTATGACTATCTAGTAGTTTTATGATATTATGGCGCGTAGGTGGGACATATGTCGCTGATGTTTGGGCTTGTTTACGGTCATTGCTTCAAGGAAATGGATTGGCTGTACACAAATTCGTAGACGGATAACCAAGTGTATGTGACCCCTAAGTGGACAAGACCTGACCCGCTTGATATATCACTGCATCCAAGAAATTTGACCATACCCAGCCTGAATGGATATAATAAACAGAGAGGCTGGATGAAATGAATGCTCTCTATTTATTTTGAGACAGGCCCGGTCCTTATTGCTGTCTCGGCACGGGAAACTTGAGACGGGAGGTTTAGTGGAGACTAATACAACACGAACCAGATTGTAATTAATTTTGATTTCTTTTCCAAACTGCAATTTATATAAAAGTTTATTATGTTTATAGTTTGAAGAAAAAAAAATGAATAATGATGTTTTTAATAAGTGCCCCCCCACCCCCCCCCCCCCCCCCCCATCCCTCGTTCCCCCGTGTGCGTTATTGTTTTTAGGATTGAAAAAGCTGTTTAACTTCACAAATTCCTATAGGGTGGCCAGCAATACTGTTGCATTCTTTTAAACGATTGTCGTACTAAAGGGATAATAAATAGATACATCAAGAGAAAACATATTTAGAAGGATTTTTTAAAGTAAAATATCGGGCTTTCTCAACAGTGTCCTCGCCAAATAGGAAAGTGAAACTCGTTTGGTCTTGAGACACAGTTCGAGACAATTTGATATGGCGGGACGGTAAGCTACCACAACACGAAATAATATTAAACCCGTGTGATTTAGTCTTTAGATTTAATCTTGCCATTTATGAATAAATCACAGACATAAAGAATGTGTGTAGAATGATAATGGCTTACATTCCCTAAGTTGATCGAAAATTAATATCTTTTGGTTTTAACTCCAACCAGCTACATAAATGTTATGTTGATCTCGATCCAGATTGGAAGAGCGTTTTTATTGTGTGCGATATTATTGGACGTCTCTCTCGACAATGTTTAAAACCTAATCTAGACCTATCCATCTTCTCTATTTCACTTCAAAGTGGCGTTCAAGAGTGAGAGAAAATAAGTTTGCCTAGGGCCCTTGTTGTGGGGTTGGGGGAGGTAGGGGGGGGGGGGGGGGGGTCATGAGCCTATTCAAACCAATTTCTCGTAAACTATTGTTTTCGATTTGTGTAGGACTGTGTGTTGTATACAAGTGCACATACTTGCAGGTCTGATAATCGGACCTAAGTATGGGCTTGGTTTTAAAACACTGTTGTAATGTAGAATATTTTGCGTTGGTTTGAAAGGATTTCCATCACAAAATGAGCCCATAACAATTTAGGTTACCAGACATGCAAAAAATGACTGCAAATATTTCTGTGCAACAAAAATAATTCATGCATTAAAATAAAAAACCCCAATTTCTTGAGATGATTGCAATCAACATAATTTTCAAGAGCCACGACTCTTAAAGGCGACGCTGAATGCTTTCATATCACGTTCTATCTTATTTGGAAAGAAATTAGTCTTGATCGTTAATAAATGAGTATAGTCCGGTCAAAGGGACAAGGGTAGAGTTCCTGAGGCCAACCACAAATAGGCTACATTTGTTTATACTTTTAACTAAATGGACGTCAAAATGATGATGATTATTATTTTTAATATTAAGCCATATAGATTAACGAAAAGTTCTTATAAATACAACACGATTTTTATTCAATTATTATAATGCTCAAAACGAATCAATGAATCAATCATCTTAACAACGCCCTACCACATTGTATCATTCATCTTAGCGTTTCATTCATCCTGTTTGTGATAAAGGGGAAACCCGAAACGTCCATTTTATTCTGTTTTCGTAATTAAATTGAAGCTTACATTCAATTTCACATTGTTTTTTATTTCGTCGAGCTTCGAGCAGCAACATTTACATTGCTGTTAACATTATAATATTAAAAAGATTACTCTGGTCCTAGAAATGAATGATAAAACTGCACTTACCTAGAAGTCAAATGAATACGTTCTAATGAACACTCTTGCCTGAAATGTCTTGACAACAACATACGTAGGTAGATTCTGGTCCATGCATTCATAAGGTGAGAATCAACCGATACTCTTAGCGTGCCTTCTGACAGTCTCGGTGAGGGACACAGTCCGGTGGTTGGGTAGTATGTCAATTTTTTGAGCCACCAGGCGAGTAAAGCAGGGTGAAATCTGTAATTGCTGTGTTGTGGTCACTGATGCCTTGACCATCTAAGGTTATAGGGGTCATTCTTTTCTTTCCTATACTTGTGAAGTAGAAAAAGCAGACACATTAGGCTACTATAAATAAGAGTTGTGAACCAATTATTCAGAGCGTTTTTATAACCAACAAAATATCTTCTTATCTAATCAAATTTTATTATGCTTGAAAGAAAAAAAGTAATGTTTTGTATTTTTACCCTTAGTATTTTTCCCTATTCAAACTTCTTTCTTTTCTAATTAACTCTAAGAATATGAGGGATTTTGCCAATTAGAGTATAATAATTACTTTTGTATTTGTCAGTCTTATCTCCTCAAACTATTTCAAACAATACGGAACCGCATTCATTGCCATGGAAATAATGTCACTTTGGAAAATACATAATGTTATGTGGCTGATATCACTCTAGTGTTAACTCCTTTTCATTCTTTTTTTTTTTCTTTTGCCCTTCAGAGAAGTTATCAGTTCTAGCCAGTCGGTTATACTGTTGTTGTAACCCATTTAGGTCTAATAATGAGTATTTCACTGTACTGCATTTTAGCTAAGGACAGTTTTCGGATATGCTTTTTAGGTAACACTAAGCTTGTTTGTCAACAAATAGCGCCTTGCCAAATATTTTTGAGTGTTTCAGGAGCGCCGTATTTTCTGAGTTTTGATCCTCAGTCGAAGCCACAAACAAGGGCAGCCTGATTTTTCGGGATAGTTTTTTTAACTTATGATTTTCTCTCTGCTTTGTCTGGCACTGTTTCATAGACACTTTTCATATATTTATATTGCACCAGTGCCCGCTCCCTTATGCTTCATTTCCAAAAAATTAACTATGACTTAAACAAAAAGCATTTCTTTCTTTGTGAAGAATAGACTTATACCGTATATCAATCTATCCTTTCATCGGGTAGACGAGAAACAGTCAAACGTATGCCATAATATGTAACTCGATACGCTATCTCGTCTAATCACGAAGTCAAAGCAATGTTTAGCAGGCAAAGCAAATTACATTCATTTCACCATTCGCTTCAAGTATGAATGAGTACCTGGTACAGGCAGTGACTGATATTGTAAATGAGTTAGCACAAAAACGTAACAGAAAACAAACAAACTTAAAAAAATCAAGAAAATAAAAAAAAATAACCGAAAAAAACCCCTAAAACAAAACAACAGCAACCCACAAAAACAAAACAAAACAAAAAAAATAATATATATATATAAATAAAACCAACAACCCCCCCCCCCCCCCCCCAGCAAACTAACAAAGTAAAAACCTCAAAATCCAAAACAAAAACAACAAACTTGACGTCGTGCCTTGACAGAATAATTTCTCTCACGGATGAATTACATGGTAAGTGGATAAGTAGAAGGGAGTCACTCTTTATCTACCAGCGGGAAAAGCGACTCAGATGAAGGCAGATGTTGTACGTAGCCACTGGGTCACAATGTTCTACACCACGGGGAGTGACCATGGAGATAATTGAAGGTAAACAGTTCATCATTTTACTTTGAATATTTTTTCCCCTCACATCTTACCCTTCACATCTTGTGCGGCTATGTGGTGTAGTGGTATGACCAGTCGCTTTCGGATCGGAAGGTCCTGGGTTCGTAGCCTCGCCCGGCACATAGTTGAGTTCACATTCTCTGTAAAATGAGTACCTGGCCATTAACAGCGTTGTCTTTGTCCGAAAAATTGTAATATCGCCTAACAGGCGTCATGTCCCGTCCTACATGTTAAATGTTGTTGTGACCAGGGGCCCCTTGTAAAGCGCTTTGAGCACATTTAGTGGATATTGCGCTATATAAAAGCTCATTAAAAAAAAATCGCACATCTTCATAACATAGAATAATGCAAATGTTGCTGCTTGAACAAAAAAAAAAAAAGAGAAATCTTGAGCTTTTATATAGTGCAATATTCACTAAATGTACTCAAGTGCTGTCCAGATTCCTGGCCTACAGCAACATACACAGTAACATGGAGAACGAGACATGACGCCTGTTGGGCAATATTATCGTCTTACAATTTTTCCGACAAAGACAACGTTGTTGACGTCCAGTTATTCATTTTACACATGAGTAAGGTGAGAGAACGTGAGTGAATGATCAGAACGCTACACGAGCCAAAGGACCTTTCGATTTGATGGCGAGTGTCTTACCACTTGGCCACACAGTAGCACATGCGTGAAACTCGAAGAAATAAAAAAAAACCCCAAACAATGTGATATTTAATTAAAGTTTCAACTTTAAAAAACGTAGACACATAATGTGGACGTTTCGGGTTTCCCCTTTATCAACAAAACACGGTGAATGAAAAAACTGATGACGAATGAGAGATGTTTATCATTTTGATTAAATAATAATAAATAAAATCCCTTTACTCATCCCATAGGGAAAATTTGTCTCTAGGGTCTATTCCAAGAGAAGACTGAAATAACTCAGTGCATAAGCCGCAGTGCAGCGCCACAAATTGAGCTAGGGCGAGGTGACTTGCTTAAGGCCACACAAGGCAAACAGCGGATGATCGAACTCGGTACCTGTCGAGTACGAAGCAAAGACCGTACCGCTGAGACACGCTGCCCGCTTATACGCCATATATAATATGAGGGTTTTCTATCACTAGTACGTCAGAGTACAGTGGATCCTGATCAAGTCAAACTCGTCGGACCAGAAAGATTGGTAGATTTTGAGCAAGGGTGACTTTATCCATTGTCAATGAACCAAATTCTAATTAAAGAAAGAAAAATTCGGGACCAACAAGAGATGTTGACTTTCTTTTTTTTTTTAAATGAGCTTTTATATGGAACAATGTCCACTAAAAGTGCTCAAAGCGCTATACCCAGGGTCCCTGACCAACAGCAACACGTAACATAAAGATGAGACACGAGGACATGACGTTGTTCGGCGATAATACATTTTTTTTTCCGACAGAGACAATGCTGTTAACGGCAAGGCACTCATTTTATACCTGAGTACGGTGAGATAATGTGAGTAGTGAACCAGGACTTCCGATCCGAAAGCGAGTGTCATACCAAAAGACCACATAGCCGACTTTAAGAGTGTTGACTTTATTTATACTGATTTCTCTAAATACAATGTGAAATTGAATGAAAGCTTCAATTTAATTACGAAAATAGATAAAAAGGACGTTTCGGGTTTCCCCTTTATCAACAAAACAGGATGAATGAAACACTACAGATGAATGAGATAATGTGGTAGTGGCGTTGTTAAGATGATAACAAAAACTTACATCTTAAGAAACGCCATTACCACATCATCTCATTCATCTGTAATGTTTCATTCATCCTGTTTGTTGATTAAGGGGAAACCGGAAACGTTTCATCGTGTCTCGTTCTTTATATTACGTGTTGCTGTTGGTCCAGGGACCCTTGGTCAAGCGCTTGAGCACTTTTAGTGGATTGTTCCCTATAAAAGCTCATTTAAAAAA
>NW_027626570.1:0-5947 GCF_034508935.2 Berghia stephanieae
ATGATGATGATGATGAGGGATGAAAGATGATGATATAATTTAATAACAAGAAGAAAAGAAAAAAAGAAAAAGAAAAAGAATACTACTACTACTATACTACTATTTCTAACTACTTTACTATACTACTACTACTACTACTACTACTATTCTATACTACCATAGCTACTCCCAAACTACAACTACACTCTAAATATAATAATAAAAATTAATAATAATAATAATAATAAAAATAATAATAAAATAATAATAATAATAAAATAATAATAATAGTTTTAGGTTTTGTTTTTTTAGGGCTGTATAAACGCTTGCAACGCATTTAGGTCATATCAGCGGCAGTAAAAAAAGATGAATTACAATTTAAGCACCCAAAAAAAGGGGAGAAAAAAAGGGAATTAGTTCAAATTGGGAAAACAGATGTAGATTCCAAGAGATAAATCGAATTGTGTTAGATACAAGTATGGTAGTATTGTGCCCGACGTGTAACAATGGAGTGAATTATTATTACTGACTCCAACGTCGTGGTTAAATATATATATATATATAATATATATATATATAATTATATTATATATTATATATAAAGTAAAAAATAAAAACACAAAACAAAATGTTCGACTTTAGTATAAATAATAGTAAAACAATAACGATTTCATTTCCCAAAGTTTGCCAAAAGTAAATGGCATGAAACAGATCTGTAGGATGTCAGTAATTTGTGTGTATGCGTGTGAGCTACTGTACAACATGTACATGATGTCAATGTTGAACAAGATTTACGTAATTAATTGCCATGTATGGCATAAGGTAAACATCCAAAATATGTGGCACTGACTAACGTGTGGAAGAATCAAGAGAAACTAAAACCATGACACTGTCCGGCGATTTTATTTCTCGACCAAATACAGATGCTGTCCACGGCCCCGTTCCGGCGATCTTTTTTGTCGGCTAAATAAAGATATTGTCCAATGCCACCTGGTAGAGTTGATCAAAAATACTGTCTGTTTTTGAACATGTTCGAACCCCTCCGAGCAATTCTCTGTCATTTTCAATATTCAACACATATTCATATTGCCGTTTGTGTGGGTTTTTTTTTTTTTGGGTTATTGTTTTTGTTTTTTTTGTTTTGTTTTGGTTGTTGTTTTGTGTGTTGTTGTTGTTGTTTTTAATTTTTTTTTGTTTTTTTTTTTTTTGTTTTGTTTTGTTTTCTGTTTTTTTGTTTAGTTTTTTTTTTTTCGTTTTTTCTATTTTCTTTGGGGTAAAATCATAATTCAAAATGCTAGGGCAACCTATATTAGATACTGCTTTGTCAAAGCATTTAAAGTATTTTAAGAAACTGTCAATAATTACAAAAGATTTGTTGTTTTTTTTTTGTGTTTGTTTTTGGCTTTTTTTGTGTTTGTTTTGGGTTTTTTTATGTATTATTATTTTAATTTTTTTTTTTTTTTTTTTTTTTTGGGGGGGGGGGGGGGGGGTTGTTGGATTATTTTGTTGGCCTGTTTTTTTTTTCTTTCTTACTTATTTTATTTTGTTTTGTTTTGTTTTTTTTTTTTTTTTTGGGGGGGGGTTTGGGGGGGGGGGGGTTGCTTCTTTTGTTTGTTTGTTCGTTATTTTTGAGTAGCTTTACTGAGGGTTTTTTTTTTTTATTTCATAATTTAACCCCTTATTCGACTTGCTCTTATTTGCATGTCTGATAACCCCAAAAGATAAGACTCATAGTTGTACTGGAAAAACTGAGAACAACGCAAAATATTGTCCATTTCAACAATTCAATCAAGCCGACGTGTATTTTTTGCAGGTCTGTTAACCCAAGAAGTTTAAGAGCATGGAATACCTCGAAAATTAGGCAAAATATTGTCCAATACGACAATGTTAAATCAACTCATATTGCACTCGTTAGACCCGACGTGAACCAAGCCAATAATAATAAAATAATAATTAAATAATAATAATAATAAAATATTTAAAGATGATGATGAGATGTGATGATGTGATGATGTGATGAGATGTGATGTGATGATGATGATGTTGATGAGATGATGATAATGAGAGATGTGAGACGACGATGATGATGATGATATGTGATGGATGATGATGATGTAAATAAACAAGAAGAAGAAGAAGAAAAGAAGAAAAAAGAAATACTACACACTTACTACTATACTACTACTACTCTACTTATACTACTACACACTATTACTACTACTACTACACTACTACTACTAAAAAAAATAATAATAATAATTAAAAAAATAATAATAATAATAATAATAATAATAATAAAAATAATAATAAAATAATAATAATAATAATAATAATAAAAATAATAATAATAATTTTAAGTTTTGTTTTTTTTAGGGGTATAACGCTTGCAACCATTTGGTCAAATCACGGCAGTAAAAAAAATGAATTACAAATTTTAAACACCCAAGAAAAGGAAGCAAAAGGGGAAATTTGTCAAAAATTGGGAAAAAAAGATGTAGATTCCAAGAGATAAATCGAATTTTGTTAGATACAAGATGGTACATTGTGCCGACGTGTAACAATGGAGTGAATTTTATTACTGACTCCAAGTGTGTTATATATTTTAAAAATATATTTTATATAAATTTTATAAATTTTATAGTTTTTATATAAAAAAAAAAAATAAAAAAAACCACAAAACAAAAAATTTCGCTTTTGTATAAATAATAGTAACAAAAATAACGATTTATTTCCCAAAGTTTGCCAAAAGTAAAGGCATGAAACAGATCTGTAGGATGTCAGTAATTTGGTGTATGCGTGTAGTATGTAAACAGTACATGATTCAATGTTGAACAAAATTTACTTTAATTTCCATGTATGGCATAAGGTAAACATCCAAAAATATGTGGACTGACTAATGTGGAAAAATCAGAAAACTAAACCATGACACTGTCCCCCGATTTTTTTTCTCGAAAATACGATGCTTCCAGGGCCCCCGTTCCGGGGATCTTTTTTTTCGGCTAAAAAAAAGAATTTCCAAAGCCCCCTGAGTAGAGTTGATCTAAATACTGTCTGTTTTTGAACATTTTTAACCCCCCCCCGAGCAATTCTCTGTCATTTTCAATATTAAAAACATATTCATTATTTCCGTTTGTGTGGGTTTTTTTTTTTTTTTTGGGTTTTTGTTTTTGTTTTTGTTTGTTTTTTTTTGTTTTTTGTTTTGTGTGTTGTTGTTGTTGTTTTTTTTAAATTTTTTTTTTTTTTTTTTTTTTTGTTTTTTTTTTTGTTTTCTTTTTTTTTTTTTTTTTTATTTTTTTTTTTTTTTTTTTTTTTTCTATTTTCTTTTTGGTAAAAAACTAATTCAAAAAGCTACGCAACCTAAAATTAAATATGCTTTTTCAAGCATTTAAAAATATTTTTAAAAAACGTAATAATTACATAAGATTTTTTGTTCTTTTTTTTTGGGTTTTTTTTTGCTTTTTTTGTGTTTGTTTTGGGTTTTTTTTTGTATTATTATTTTATTTTTTTTTTTTTTTTTTTTTTTTGGGGGGGGGGGGGTTGTTGGTTATTTTTTTGGGGCCCGTTTGGGTTTTCCCCTTTTTTACTTTTTTGTATTTTGTTTTGTTTTTTTTTTTTTGTTTTTTTTTTTTGGGGGGGGGTTTGGGGGGGGGGTTTGTTCTTTTGTTTGTTTTTTGTTATTTTGAGTGCTTTCTGAGGGTTTTTTTTTTTTTTATTTCATAATTTAAAACTTATCGACGTGCTCTTATTTGCATGTCTGATAACCAAAGAAAGACCATAGTTGTACTGGAAAAAAAGAGAAACCAAAGCAAAATATTCCCTTCCAACAATGTCCATCAACCCCGGTTACTTATTTGCAGGTTGTTTTAACCCAGAAGTTAAGAGCAATGGACATACTCTCGAACTTAGGCAAAATATTTCCCAAAACGACAAGTTAAACAAACTTTAAAATTTCACTGATTATAGACCTGCACGTGAAACCCAAACCCAAAAATTAAAAAATTAAAAAATAAAAATAATAATAATATAATAAAAAAATTTAAAATTTAAAAATAATGTGATATGATGATGATGATGATGATGATGATGATGATGATGATTTATGATGTGATGATGAAGGGTGTTTGTGATGATGATGATAAGATGATGATGTATGACGAGATGATGATGATGATTAAAGAGATGTGATTTGATATAATAAAAAAAAGAAAGAAGAAGAAAAAGAAAAAGAAGAACTACTACATACTACTAAAAACTACTACTAAATCTATACTACTATCTTATATACCATACTGCTAATACTACTCAACTACTACACTATAATAATAATAATAATAATAATAATAATAAAAATAATATAATAATAATAAAATAATAATAAAAAATTTAAAAATAATAAAAATTTTTTAAAATTTTTTTTTTTTCTTTTATAAGTTTAAGTTTGGGGTTTAGGGCGTAAAAAAAAATGAAATTACAATTGCACCCAAAAAAGGGAAGACAAAAGGGGAATTTGTTCAAATTGGGGGAAAAATTGTAGATTCCCCAAAATAAATCGAATTTTGTTAGATACAAGTATGGAGTATTGTGCCCGACGTGTAACCTGGAGGAAATTTTTAAACTGACTCCAACGTCGTGGGTTTTTTATATTATATATATATAAAATATTATATATATAAAATAATATATATTATATATAATTTTATATTAAAAAATATAAAATAAAAAACCCCAAAACAAAAGTGTTCGACTTTAGTATAATAAGTAACAACAATAACGATTCTTTTCCCCAAAATTTGCCAAAAGTAAAAGGCATGAAACGATTTTAGGATGTCAGTAATTTGGTTATGCGGTGAGTAAATTTTCAACTGTACATGATGTCAATGTTTAACGATTTTAGATTAATTGCCATGTATGGATAAAGGTAAAAAATCCCAAAAAAATGTCACTGTAACGTGTGGAAAAATAGAGAAAAAAACCCTGAATGTCCGGGGGGGGGTTTTATTTCTGACCAAAAAAAGATCTGTCCACGGCCCCCGTTTTCCCGGGGATCTTTTTTTTTCGGTAAATAAAGATATTGCCAATGCCCTGAGTAGAGTTTATCTAAATACTGTTGTTTTTTAACATGTTCGAACCCCCTCCCAGCAATTTTCTGTCATTTTCAATATTTAACACATATTCTATTATTGCCGTTTGTGTGGGTTTTTTTTTTTTTTGGTTATTTTTTTGTTTTTGTTTGTTTTTGTTTTTTTTGTTGTTTTGTGTGTTGTTGTTGTTTTTTTTTTTAATTGTTTTTTTTGTTTTTTTTTTGTTTTGTTTTGTTTTCTGTTTTTTGTGTTTTTTTTTTTTTTTTTTTTCGTTTTTTTTTCTATTTTCCCTTTTTGGGAAAATCATAATTTCAAAATGCTACGCCCTATTTTTAAAATACTGCTTTGTTTAAGGCATTTAAAGGGATTTTAAGAAAACTGTCAATAATTACATAAGATTTGTTGTTCTTTTTTTTGTGTTTGTTTTTGCTTTTTTTTTTGTTTGTTTTGGGTTTTTTATGTATTATTAAATTTTTAAATTTTTTTATTTTTTTTTTGGGGGGGGGGGGGGGGGTTGTTGGTTATTTTGTTGGCCTGTTTTTGGGTTTTTTTTCTTACTTATTTGTATTTGTTTTGTTTGTTTTTTTTTTTTTTTTTTTGGGTGGGGGGTTTGGGGGGGGGGGGGGGGGGGGGGGGTTTGCTTCTTTTGTTTGTTTGTTCGTTATTTTTTAGTAGCTTACTGAGGTTTTTTTTATTTATTTCATAATTTAACACTTATTTGACGTGCTCTTATTTGCATGTCTGATAACCCAAATGATAAGACTCATAGTTGTACTGGAAAAAACTGAGAAAACCACGCCAAATATTGTCCATTACAACAAGTCACATCAAGCCGACGTGTACTTATTTGCAGGTCTGTTAACCGAAAAGTTTTGAGCAAGGGGCTT
>NW_027626571.1:0-5948 GCF_034508935.2 Berghia stephanieae
GCGACAATGTATATATATGTAAAACTATAAAACCCCAAGAACCAATAGCAAAAACTTTATATATTGATTTGATAAAATTGAGATAGGCCATACCTCTGGTTGTGGTTATTATTTTCTATGACTTGTACAGGCCATTGACAACATTTTATATATCGAAAATTTAAATTGTAATGTCTTCTTACGGGCAAAGTTTTAGTTTTGTATATCAATGCTTGGGTTACGCGGGAAAGCTGTTTGAGAAATTTTGAGGATATTGCGCTGTATGAAATACTCACATGTTTTTTGTTTACTTGTCTTGCAGCCGCAGCGATGAAGGAGGAAAAAAATCAGTACATCACGACCAACATCAGATCACCATTACCAACAGAAACAGCATCGCCAACAACAATGGCAATCACCTCGACAATTCCATACACCGGATCCCAGAACCAAAGCCCGGGCACAACGTATCTGCATCAGAACTCCCCAGTAGCTTATACACCAATCCAGACACAAAATACAGCACCTGTCAAGCAAAGACAAGAATCTGTCCGTGTCTATAGGCCAATTGTTTCGTCTTTGGATATGACAGATGTGGGATTTGGTGTTGACTCCGAGGAGCATTCCAAGGGACACTATGCTTTCAGCTTTGAAGAGAGAATGTGATTTTATTAGTTGCGTCCCTTTACCATGTTTACAAACTCCTTTATCTCTTTATTTCAAGCAGAGTTGTGATTCATGCTTTTATACATTTTTAAAACTTTCAAACTTGTCCTTTCGTTAGGATTGCAACATTCCGCCATAAAAAAAAATTGATTTATCCTATTTGTCCACAGTTAATATTTTTGAAAGTTAATGATAAAACTTTCTTTTTCACTCTACAGTGCCCTTTCTATTATTTTTCTTACCTAATTGTCTCAGCTTATACAGCTATCTTGATGAACCATTACATTTATGCCCCTACACTCATATACAAATGAAAATGCCTCTTTAATATCTTTTCTTTGATACGCACGTTTAGTTCAGTTAAAATGCTCAAAGTTTTGCCTAAGTTTTTGGTTACTTGATAATAGTTCCTGCATCCATTGCTGTACTTTATATGTAATTATCTTTTTTTTTCATTATGGAAGCTTAAACAAATTTATAATATTTATTTAACATACCACTAAGGCACATTGTTTTAAAAAAATTTTTGTTATCTCGTTATATTGAGTGAAATTATATTTTTGTTATTTTAAATCATTTTCAATTCGAATAAGCTAGTAATTAGTAATTCTATATACATTTTTTACCATTTGTGTCAATGAATTCATCACAATTTAAACTCAATGACTTTTTTATTCTTAAAGTATATTTCCTCCCCCTCCCCTACTCCATTCATTGCTATCACTATAATTACTTTTGCTATCCACATTCAAAAAGGGAGGGGGGGGGGGGTTGTTATATTCTCCATTTCATTCCAAGGGACACACTATCCAGTGTGATTGGTATGTAATTTGATTCGTCCCTCTATCATGTTAAATTTCTGACTTTTGCATCTTTGTTAAAGTATTCAACGCTAATTTAATTTGTTGTGATTCAAGCTATTTCGAATGCATTTCATTCAGCCATCGGGTTTTTGTAAAAACTGGGAAAATATACATTACAATCTATTTGTCCTGACTTTTTTTTGTTCTGTTGTCAATAGATATTTTTTAATGTTGATTTATAAACTCTCAATTTCCTGATCAGTGTCTTCAGTGCTTTCAGAAAATCATATTAAATTTTTCACCAATCCTTAAATCGACCCCTGCTTGTCTATCCCGATATGCTACGGCCACATTTAATGTTTTATCGTTGCGTCTCTACATTCTGATTCAAGGGGATAAAGCGACGTGTACTTATTTGCAGGAACGAAACCCCAATTCCTTTGGGCTCATTGGGGTCAATCCCCCCCAAAAAGACGCAAATATTGTTCATTACAATAATGTTAAACTAGGCCCATTAGGTTCGGATGTCAGACCTGATATGTGTACACGTCGGGGTAAAGGCCTTTTGCCATTTTCTTCTCCTACTTTATTAAGTTTGATTGCATAAATTAGTGACAGTACCATTGTATCTGACTGTGCTTTGATTTTGTGATATTGAATAAATTGATAAAACTCACTGCTTTCAGAGCTGTTTCTTGAATTAAATTTTTTTTAAATTGAGATTTACATAGCGCAATATCCACTTAAAGTGCTCAAAACGCTTACAAGGGTCCCTGGTCAACAGCAACATTTAACATGTAGGACGAGACATGCCGCCCGTAAGGCGATATTACAATTTTTCGGGCAAAGACACTGTTTTTTAACGGCCAGGTACTCATTTTACACCGGTACGGTGGAAGAATGTGATTTAAAGAGCCTTTTCCAAGGACTCACTAGGGCGCGGAGCGCGAGGCTCGAACCCAGGACCCCGATCCGAAAGCGAGTTTTCATACACTAGACCACATAGCCGAAATAAAATAGTTATTAGCTTATTTTTTAAAACGCGGGCGTTTGGGTGGATTCCTGACCTCCATAGTGGGCGGGGGGGCACATGGGTCTTCTATCTGATTTCCAACATGCTTTCTGCATTGGTCTTGGAATGAGATTACTTGGTTTTGTCCTGGCCCTTTTTTCCTTTCTATTTTAATCTCTGTTATGTACTGTTATATATATAAATATTAATGGTTTATAAACATTTGAGTGCATTCTTGTTAGTGAAGACTTGTGCTTGTGTCTGGATGAACATTTTATCTGGGTGGGGTTCCTCTTGTGTTCTTGGAATCTACATCTGTTCCCTTATTTGTACCAAGTTCCTTTGTCTTACTTTTTTTATTGTGTGCTTCTTTCAATTGTAAATCTATAGCTTTTGTTACTACCAATTTTCTTCCTTTTTACTGGCGCAGAAATGACCGGGAATGTGTCGCAAGCCCCGTATAACCCTTTAAAAAAGCAAGTAAAAGATGAGATTGAAAAAAGAGCTTTTATATAGCGCATCATCACTAAACGTGCTCAAAGCGCTTTAAAAGGGGCCCCCGGGCCCAACAGCATCATTTAAATTTAGGAACGGGACATGACGCCTGTTAGGCAATATTACAATTTTTTTCGAACAGAGACAACGCTGTTAACGACCAGGTACTCATTTACAGCAGAGTACGGTAAGAGAATGTAAGTAAAGACCCTTCTCCTAGGTTTCAACTATGCGCCGGGCGAGGCTCGAACCAGGACCTTCCGTTCCGAAAGCGAGTGCATACCACTAGACCACAAAGCCGCACACATAGATCCTATTTTGCTTGGGCTAATATATAAGTTATTCCCTTCTAGGGTGGCAGTCACGACAAAATTTTGCACACTAAGCGTCCTTAACTTAACCCTTTAAAAACAACACCAAAAAAAATTGAACAATGTGTTTTGTCTTTTCCTCTCTTCCTGAAGAGATAGTGGGTGGGATTCTTGCCTCCCATAGTGGGGGGAAGGTCACGATGTGTCTTCTATCTTCTTATACTGTTCCTGTTTCTTTCTATCTTTCTCTTGGAAGGAATTGCTTAGTTCGTTTTAGCCCTAGCAGGAGGGCATTGGCTGTGCGGAAACAGTCAAATGTATAGCTATCGTTTTGGGAAAATGATTTTTTCCTTGTATGTAATCTCTGTTATGTACATTTGAGTGCATTCTTGTTAGTGAAGACTTGTGCTTGTGTTGGATGAGACATATTTATCTGGGTGGGGTTCCTCTTGTGCTTTGGAATCTACATCTGTTCCTTAGTTGTACCCAAATTCCCTTTGTTTACTTTTATTTTATTGTTTTGCTTCTTTTAATTGTAAATCTATAGCTTTTGTTACTATCCAATTTTCTCCTTTTTACTTGGGCAGAAAACACCTAAATGTGTCGCAAGCGCCGTATAACCTTTAAAAGGCAAGAAAAAATGAGATTGAAAAAAAGAGCTTTTATATAGCGCATATCCACTAAAACGTGCTCAAAACCCCTTTACAAGGGGTCCGGTCAACAGCATCATTTAAAATTTAGGACGGGGCATGACGCTGTTAGGCAATATTACAATTTTTTCGAACAGAGACAACGCTGTTACCCACCAGGTACTCATTTTACAGCAGAGTACGGTGAGAGAATGTAAGTAAAGAGCCTTCTCCTAGAAATTTAACTATGCGCCGGGCGAGGCTCGAACCCAGGACCTTCCGTTCCCAAAGCGAGTGTCATACCACTAGACCACAAGCCGCACACATAGATCCTAATTTTGTTGGGCTATATATAAGTTTTTCCCTTCTAGGGTGGCAGTCACGACATATTTTGCACACTAAGCGTCCTTAACCTTCTCAACAACAACACCAAAAAAATTGAACAAGTGATTTGTCTTTTCCTCTCTTCCTGAATGAGATAGTGGGTGGGATTCTTGACCTCGCATAGTGGGCAGGAAGGTCACGATGTGTCTTCTATCTTTTATACTGTTCCCAAATTGCTTTCTATCTTTCCTTGGATGGAAATTTCTTTGTTTGTTCTAGCCCTAGCAGGAGGCATTGGCTCTGCGGAAAACAGTCAAATGTATAGCTATCGTTTTGGGAAATGATTTTTTCCCTTGTATGTAATCTCTGTTATGTACTGTTATATATATATAATATATATAATGGTTTATAAACATTTGAGTGCATTCTTGTTAGTGAAGACTTGTGCTTGTGTCGGATGAGACATATTTATCTGGGTGGGGTTCCTCTTGTGCTCTTGGAATCTACGTCTGTTCCTTATTTGTACCAAGTTCCCTTTGTCTTACTTTTATTTTATTGTGTGCTTCTTTCAATTGTAAATCTATAGCTTTTGTTACTATCCCCAATTTCTTCCTTTTTACTTGGGCAGAAAAACCTTTAAAAGTTGTCGCAAGCGCCGTATAACCCATAAAAAGGCAAGTAAAAAATGAGATTGAAAAAGAGATTTTATATAGCGCATCATCCACTAACGTGCTCAAAGCGCTTTACAAGGGGTCCCCGGCCAACAGCATCATTTAACATTTAGGACGGGACATGACGCCTGTTAGGCAATATTACATTTTTTTTCGAACAGAGACAACGCTGTTAACGACCAGGTACTCATTTTACAAACAGAGTACGGTGAGAGAATGTAAGTAAAGAGCCTTCTCCTATGATTCAACTATGCGCCGGGCGAGGCTCGAACCCAGGACTTCCGTTCCGAAAGCGAGTGTCATACCACTAGACCACAAAGCCGCACACATAGATCCCTAATTTTGCTTGGGCTAATACATAGTTATTCCCTCTTAGGGTGGCAGTCACGACATATTTGCACACTAAGCGTCCTTAACCCTTTAAACCCTTTAAAAAACAACACCAAAAAAAATTTAACAAGTGATTTGTCTTTTTCTCTCTTCCCGAATGAGATAGTGGGTGGGATTCTTGACCTCCCCTAGTGGGCAGGAAAGGGCACGATGTGTCTTCTATCTTTTTATACTGTTCCCAAGTTGCTTTCTATCTTTCTCTTGGAATGGAATTGCTTAGTTCGTTCTAGCCCTAGCAGGAGGCATTGGCTCTGCGGAAAACAGTCAAATGTGTAGCTCGTTTTGGGAAATGATTTTTTTCCCTTGTATGTAATCTCTGTTATGTACTGTTATATATATAATATAAATAATGGTTTATAAACATTTTAGTGCATTCTTTAAGTGAAGATTTGTGCTTGTGTCTGGATGAGACATATTTATCTGGGTGGGGTTCCTCTTGTGCTCTTGGAATCTACATCTGTTCCTTAGTTTTTACCAAGTTCCCTTTGTCTTACTTTTTTTTTATTGTGTGTTCTTTTAATTTTTAAATCTATACTTTTGTTACTATCCCAATTTTCTTCCTTTTTACTTGGGCAGAAAACACCTGAATGTGTCGCAAGCGCCGTAAACGTGCTCAAAGCGCTTTACAAGGGGTCCCCGGCCAACGCATATTTAAAAATTTAAGGGTC
>NW_027626572.1:0-5947 GCF_034508935.2 Berghia stephanieae
TTTTCTCCACCAACCGAAACTTCGTTTTGCAGTAAAACCTAAAAGTATTGAATTGCGTGCAGGGGCCAATTTTTCTGGGTCCGTTCTAAAAGGAACATTGAACAGAATTCACAACACTAAGGTATTATCTGGCAAAAACAAAACCGTTTTAAAAATTTGTTTTTGGACCACCAAAACTCTGACTTAGCAATGTCATTTCTACGACGAGAACTAAGTTACCCCATTTTCATACATTAGAACTTTTGTAGAAACCCACCATTTCGTCCGCTTTGCGAATGCCCGAATCAGGGTCCCAAGTCACCTTTATGACATGGGGTCTCTTTATTATTTTGGCAAATTTAGGATCATTCTATATCGTGGGGATACAACAAAACTCTGTACCAATTCACCACGACTGAAAAAATTGGAGTAATATCATTCATAATTCAGGGTCTAAAGTTAAAATTCTTCCCAAAACTTAAGAGATCCATCAACATCAACATTTTAAAATCTAGATTAAAACATCACTTATCTTATGAGAAAATATCTTGCATAGATAATTTTATTGAATTGTATTTTCTCCTGTTTATCTATGTGTCAAGTATAATCACTTGACAGTAGGGTTATTGTTACAAATGTTTCATTTAATGTCATAGTACGTTGGTAATTAGAGCGCATACAGCACCACATCGCCCATGGTTACGGCTGAAGAAATGGTATTATTAATTATTATTATTTTTTAATTATTATTATATTATTATTATTATTATTATTATTATTATTATTATTATTATTATCATTATTTTTAAATATACAATTTTAAACATTTTCCAAAATAATGCACAGCATCTTACAAAATATAAGGGTTTGATTAGGGAATGAACATGCAGGCAAAATCTAATATTGAACCTTTTTGTTTTTTTTTTTTTACAGATAGCCAACAGCTTAAAATGTACTACGCCCTGATGTTCAACGTCTCCAATTTATCAGGCTCAATACATCCCCAACGTTTTGGGTTGCTGAACTGCGTAGACCTCTTTGCTAACATATGGGCTTACGTTGTAATTGATCGTTTTGGTGAGTGATACCATCTTGATCCAAATAATCGAAATCGTTTTTGACTTAAATTTTATGAATGCAACGAGATATCTAAGGGTTATTATTTAAACAAAACAAACTAGTTTAGTAATTTAGGTACCATTTTTTGCCCATTGTGTCTAGTATATAATTTGAAAACGTTTATATATATATAATATATAATATATATATTATATATAAAAATATATATATAATTATATATATATGAGTGTTGGTGGGTACTTGTAGGTACGAAAGTGCTCGAAATGATGGTTAGAGCTAATATAGAATGAAAATTTTTTTCAACTCACATTTTTGTGGCCAAGACATAAAAATGTGAGTGAAAATTTGCATTATATAATATATAAATAAAATATAATATATATATATATATATATATATATATATATATATACAGGGGCGTGGCTCAATTGGGTTCAAATGGTGCCTGGCACCACATCCATGTTTAAAAATGGAAAAACAGCATTTTTTAAATATATAAAACTGAGAAAGGGTATATATCGCCTTTTATCAACAGTGCGAAACAGACTCCCTTTCTGTCACAACGCCTTCTATCCACGCTTTTCTCCCGATTCACACAGTCCGTTGATGACTGTCACGACTGTGTACCATGGCTGAGCGAGTGACTGGATTTTCCCCACTCAAACGATTGCAAGGAGCGGATTTTTGCTGGCACCATTTAAGGCTATCCGGCTATTACATAATGTGCCACATTGAATACCTGAGAAAATGGCTCGAATTTTTACCATCTTCACATACGAGAAAAAACCCGCCTCGGGTGCCGAGAAATTTTTGTTTCCAACTCTGTTTGGACTGGGAAAAATAGCTAATGTTGGTCATTTACGTCCCTAGATGGAACTTAGACCACTTTATTTTTATCGAAATCACAATTTTTAACAAATTCATTTGTTTCTCTCTCTTGTCGTGATTATTGTTAAAATTTAAAATTTTTTATTTTTATTATTAATTTATTATTATTATTATTATTTTTATTATTATTATTATTATTAAATTTTTATTATTATTATTATTGTTATTATTATTATTATCCGATTTTTTACAATAATATTAATAAAACAGGCCTCGGGAGGCAAACGGAAAAAACATAACATCTCAATGTAACAACTCGTCGTCCACCCCGCCCCCACACAAACCCCCTCCACCACCAAAACTTGTAACTGACCGACCACAAACAGTTTCACAAACGACAACAATAACATTGTTATTGGTCTTCTGAATGCACATCCTGCCGGGAAAAAAAACCGAAGAATTAAACGATTTTATTAACGGGGAAGAACTTCGATATAAATATTTATAGTAAGACATGGTCTCACAGTCTGGAGACGTCCCAGTTGAAAAAGCTATGACACCCCTGGTACCAATTTAGATCGTACCAAGGAAAGATCAGCGAGGGTGGCATTGGGGTATTTATAAAACAAAATTATGTAAACATGTTGGGAAAACATCGAAATGCGCTGCAAAACAATGGAGGCCATTGATCTTAGATTATCCCTCCAGAATACAAATACAACTTCAACTGCATCTACCGACCGCCAGCAAACAAAAAAACAAAATAAAATTACCTGATGTTAGGGAAAGGGAAAACAACGAGATGCCCAACTTGCAACACACGCGTCCTGGCCATTCAATTATACTCGCGACTTTAATTTTCACTTCGACAACGTCACAGACACCGCTAAATTGCACGAGTCATTATCGAGAACAACATGTGCCAGATCGTAAACAACGCCAACCCACTCTGCTGGTCATATTTTAGATTGGTAAATTTTAGAAAAATTCAGAGTTCCAAAAAACCAACGCCACCGTCGACTATCCCCCCTTTTCGGACCACTCCCTCATTTCTTTCAATCTTGACGTTTCAAAACCATGGGCCCAAAAAAACCACCAACCACATCAACCAAAACATTAAAGGCATTAATTTGGACAGTTTCAGAGGCGATTTTGAAACAAAACTTTCTAAAAATTTAAATGATTCTCCAGACCAGTGGAATAGTCTCATCGAAACGCTTGACAAACATGCGCCATTCCAAACAAGGACCGTCACCAACCGCAAGTATGCTCCGTGGTATACGTGGACGTTAAAGAAGCTAAAACGAAGGGGTCGGGGGAGCAAAAGACTGCTGAAAACATCCAGGCCTACGTTTCATCGTGAAAATCCAAAACGCATTTCTTTCCTGGAAGACAACAAAAAAAAAGGCAAAGACCCACGTATTTTCTTTCAAAATCGAAACTTCAAAACCCTTTTTAAACAATTATTTAACATCTGCAATGATCTACTTAGACGTGAAAGATGCACTTCATTACCATCTACAACCAATCAAAGAGACTTGCCAAACACATTTGTCAACTTTTTTAAAGACAAAATACAAAAACATTCGGTTCAGAACTAGATCGGCATGAACCATTTATGATAAAAAATACATTCTATGGTACCTCTTTAACAAGTTCCAACCAGTTTTCACTATTTTTCATAAACGAGTTGATAAAAAAAAGGCCCCATAAATCCTGCGACCTTGATCCCCTACCAGCACCAGCTTTTGGCCAGCTCCATCGATAACTTTATTACCATCCATTACATCAATCATAAATACATCCATACTGACTGGCGAAGTTCCATCGTGCTTTAAAAGTCCCCCTCATCAAACCACTTTTGAAGAAACCATCACTGACCACAATAGTTAAACAATTATCGTCCTGTATCAAATTTACCTTTTTTGTCAAAACTTTTGGAGAAGGGAGTTCTACACAATTAACATCTCATCTTAAGAACAACAGTTTGGAACAACCCTTTTAGTCAGCCTACAAACATCAACACAGTACTAAAACGGCGCTTCTTAAAATCTTTAATGACTTGTTATGTAATGCAGATGCTAACAATATCAATGTATTATGCCTTTTAGATATTTCACTGCCTTTGACACCATTGACCATGACATTTTTTTAAGAAGACTAGAAAATACGTTCGGCATAAAAGGAATTGCCTGAAAGGGTTTACATCATATTACAGGATCGATGGCAGACTGTCGTGGCGAATGGGTTCGTCAAACAAGTTTACAAAATTTTGGAGTGCCACAAGGCTCGTCCTTGGGCCCCTGTCCCTTTTTACTGTAAAAAGCAGCCCCTTCTAGTGTGATATCGAGATTAAATCTGAGTTATCATTTTTATGCAGATGATACGCAAATATAGATTCAGCACCCCTTTAGTAATTTACAGTTCTTAATACAAAAAATTTACAGCTGTTTAATGAGATTAAATTTTGGGATGTACCACAATAAGTTAAAATTAAATGATAGAAAAAACCTGAGATTTTGATGTGTGGAAGGCCGAGTATCCTTAAACGGGCAAATAAATCACCTATTACTCTCGAAATAGCACAATAGAATTTCAAATAAATCAAAATACCTTTGGCGTCATCTTTGAAAAGATCTTTCCATAACAAGCCACGTGAATAACACCATACAATCTATGTACATAGAAATGAAAAAATAAGCAAAATTCGAAATTTAATACCGAAGCATATAACAAATTTTAAATTTAAATTTCCCCCGGGTTTTATCTAAATGGACTATTGTAACTCCCTTTGGCAATTAGCTAAAGACAAAATTAGCAAACTCAGGTTGCTCAAAAAAAACGCAGTCAGGCCATTGTACGCAATAACAAAAAATACCCCGTCAGCAACTCTTCTTCTCCGTATTTTACATTGGCTTCCTGTTGAAAAAAGATTGCCTATAAGATTTGTACTGTTGTCACAAATCCCTGAGCACGAGCAGTCCCCCCCTATATTAAAGACCTTCTAAACCATATATGTCCCCAAAAGAAACTTGAGGCCAAGCAAAGACCAATCAAACCTTGTCAAACCTAAGCCATTGCGTAAAATAGGGGAACAGTTTTTTTCAATTTTTCGGCCCCCCATTTTGGAACCTCTTCCCGTCACACGCGAGATGCCCCGGTTTTTGTTGACAACGTTCAAATCTCGCTTAAAGTTTATCTTTTACGTCTAAATGTTGCAATATTATTTTCATATTTTGTTGTTGTTAAATTGAATTCGTATCACGTTTCCTTCACACTTGTCTCACTGTAATATGTTTTGTTTATATCACTGTAAAGCGCTTAGAGCCTGTGACAAAAGGGTAAAGCGTTTATAAAAAACCATTTATTATTATTATATCATTATTATTATCATTATTATCATTATTATCATTATTATCATTATTAACATTATTATTAAATTTTCATTATTATTATTATTATTACATTAAACATATCATTTACATTATCATCATCATCATCATCATTATTATTATTAAATTTTTATTATTATTTTTATTATTATTATTTGCTGCAAAAATTGATAGAAGGAAAAGTTAAGTTAACATTTCTTGATAGTGATGCTATATGCTAAATGCATGAAACTCGCGTGAATATGCGTGTTTGACTTTGTGTTTTTGCGTGGTGTGTGTGTGTGTGTGTGTGTGTGCGCGCGTTTCATCTCACATACACACACACACATACACAGATAGGTAATAGATAATAGATAGATCGAAAAGAGGAGAGGAGAGAGGAGAGAGAGAGAGAGAAAGAGAGAGAGAGAGAGAGAAAGAGAGAGAGAGAGAGAGAGAGAGAGAGAGAAGAGAGAGAGAGAGAGAGATCTTGTATGTGTCATGTTTGATTTCCGAAGTGGGAAAGGGCTGTTTCATAACGAACTACAGTACTCTTTTAATAGGCCCTGGGGTGTTTACATTCTTTACGCTTTGTAAATTTTTTAAATTACCCTTTGTTTGATTGACATTCAATGTCTGCATTGTCCCTTTAAACCATTTCCCTCAGTGTCCAAACTCCAATCAATATA
>NW_027626573.1:0-5947 GCF_034508935.2 Berghia stephanieae
AAATAATAAATGCAACCAATCCAACTATTGTACAATACAATAAAAGACTGCAATAGTTATTTTTGTAGCGTCTACATCCAAAGTGTGTTCATGGGTGCTCTACATAAAATGAAGCTCTTGAATACAATAAACATATCATGGAAAAAATATCTATGGTAGAAATAAGAGAAATAAAGTGATTATTATTATCCTTGTGTATTGAGTATGGAGCCTTTATATACATGATAAGCATGTAGTTTAAAAAATAAATAAGAGAAAAGAAATTAAATAAAAATAAATAATGAAATAAAAATCCCTTTATTCATCCCATAGGGATTCAAGAGAAGACTGGAATAACCCAGTCGTCAAGCATAGTGCAGCGCGCAAATTGAGCTAAGGCAAGTTGACTTGCCCAAGCCACACAGCACATCAGCTGAGCCACGCTGCCCCTTTTCTTTACATATACAGTTATTTATATTTGTATGAAATATTTCTAAATGTATTAGTTTATCAATTATGCTAAAACAAACACTGATATTCAATCTATAATTTTTGAAAAATATTTGTTTTAAATGCTTTTACTTTCAAATGATTTTCTTATAAAAAACAAAACTTGGTAAATTAATCCATAGAATAGGTGCTCATTTGTCTAAAGCTCTATCACTGATATCAGACTTAGGCCATAGAGCTTCGAAATATTTGTCATGGTACCAAGGTCTTTTGATTACACTCCAGTAAAAGTTATTAACCAAAATTATTACCAGTATTGGTTTAGCCTAGACATATTTTGGTTAAAGTTATAGCATAGTTACCTAATACGAAAATAGGACATTCACACATTTTGTTTGTTTACAAGAGTGTTGTAGTTTCCTGCTATATTTTTTATATGAGATACCTAATTTATGTCTTTGAGGTTCAGATAGTTCAGTTGGAGGAACACTTGCTTCACATATCCTTTCCACTTAGCATTATTGAATAGCTGTTGTGTGTTTGCATGGCTTCATGGCTCGACAGTGCAGTGTCTCATATTGTCACAAAAGTATTTATGTGGCTGGAGAAGAAAAGTTTATCTAAAGCAAGGGATATCTTAACCCATTTTCAAGGGAAACAACAGCCCTGCAATTCAAAATGAGTGATGGGCAAAAAGTCCAGTAGCCTCCCCTGATCATGAAAATGGAGTGTGTGAGTGTGACTCTTTATCAATCAGTGCTGATGGTGACAAATAGTGAAAAGGGAGGGAAATTTTGAGCGATTGCCTTTAAGCCTCATTTTTACTGCAATATCCCTCACTTTTAGAGCACTTGAATGATAATCTATCATTGATACTCCAACTAACTTTTCGAGAGTGGGAAACTGCACCTATCTATTTGTTCCACTACACTCAAGTCTCTCACTGCCAATACATTTGATTTGGGGACTTGTAATTTTTCAAAAGAGGAAACGTCTCCTCTGACACCAAAGTTGCGGATCTGAGGAAAACCATCACAGCACTGATCAATGATGTAAGTCTTGTCAATGCATGGAGATCGGGAAAAGAGGGCAACTATAGCAGAAAGCAGTTTAAATTTACCAAACCAAGACTGATTCGTGTTTATTTAAGAAAAAAATCTCAACTGCACCCAGGATTGATCTTGTCCTCTCTGCGTGTGAAGCAAGCGCTCCACCAACTGAACTAATGGGACCGAATGCGAGACTTGAGGCTGTATACATATTAATATTAATATTATCATCAATTTGTCATTATCAGAAATCCCAGTCATTGTCATCATCATCATCATCATTATAACCATTACTGAGGTCATTTTATAAGCTTGTCCAGTCTCGTCTGGTTGTCCCAAGTCTCCAAATATATATTGTTTTGATGTTGTTTATTTTTCAATGAAATTTTATAAATTTTAATTATTGAAATATTTTTTATGTAAGTGTTATATCTGTCTGATGAATAAAATGGCTATTCTTTGATTAAATTTTCAAAGTATATCGATTGATCAAATTTTGTTTTTCTTTTTTTGGAAGATGAGTAGTCCAGTTAGGAGTATCAGGTATTGAAAGATATTGTTTTGAAATTTGGGAAAGGATGATCAATAAATTCAGCTCTAAATTGTCAAGGAGGTTGGGCATCTGCTTTACAACTTTAACTATAAAGTTTCATATTGACATATGGAGCAACAAAAAAATACAAATAATTCTTTTATCCATCCTCTGGGGGAAATTTGTCTTTAGGGTCATCTTGTAAACAAACCCAGAAACCCAGGCATCGGTCACAGTGCAATGCAGCAAATGACAATTTAGGAGGCTAATTTTTTTGCTCAAGGGAAAAAAGATGTCAAATATAGGGCTAAAACTCATTGCTTTCGATGGAAGTGCAAAGACTTTTCCACTTGGCCATATTGCCTCCAATGGTGATCATTTTTTTTTTTTTTTTATTGGGCTTATTTTTCTCGTCTTTTAAATTTTTTTTTCAATCTGCTTCGTCAACATAAAATGGGTCTCTGGATCTAGCAAAAGGCGAACAGCTTTGAGGAAAGAACCAAGTTGTTAGAAGGAAATCACAAACATTTTTGTGGAGTTATTGGACTGGCTTACCCTTAGATTCTTACTTGCAGGTTAAAACAATTCTCAAGTAAATGAAAATCAAAGTAGATCTTTAGTTTTAGAGCCACTAGATCTGCTGATGGAGTTGATGTCAATATCTCTAAGTCTAATTATATGTTCAGCAGCAATCACTTCACTTTTCGGAGAATGCTAGTCTACTGTAAAGTACTTGTGTTTAGATCCAGCGACCCAATCATGCTTGGTAAACGAGAGGTAATAATAATCATTCAACTTCATTTGGAATTGATATTGTTCCCTCTGCCCATGGTGGGTAGGAGGTCACTTACCGTGTCTTCTATATCTGTTTTACGAGTTGCTTTCTGTCTTTGTTTTGGAATGGGATCAATTGGCTTTGTCCTGACCTTGTCAAAGGGAAACAGTCAAATAAGTAGTACATATTAGTTTTGAAAGATGATGTTGTGATGATTCATGACCTGCCCACCATGGGAGGTCAAAGGACCCCACCAGAGAGAGAGAGGGAGGGGGTTTATTAAGAAAAAAAGGGATCCGGACCAGGGAAAAAAAACAGGCACCCCAATCCAGTACAAAGACAGTGCTATAAAATGGGGAATATAGATAAAGGGGGATAGAAGACACAGAAGAGGACCCCCTCCACCCACCATTGGAGGTCAGAAGACCTAACCCCAATCATCCTAAGGAGAAGTACACCCATCACAACAGTTATGTGTATCGCCCATATGGTCACTCAAGGACAAAGACTTGATCTAGTCCAGGCCAGGAAAATACATATTAAAAAAAAAAGATTAAAAAAAAAAATTCGACCTATTATACAGTGCTTTATCCATAAAACATTCTCAAAGCGCTTTACAAGTGGTCCCTAGCCAAAAGCAACACTTAAAATAGAGGACGAGAGATGGTGCCTTTTAAGCGATATTACAATTGTTTTCGAGAGAGCACTGTTAACGCCAGGTACTCATTTCACACTTGAGTATGTTGTAAGAATGTGATTGAAGAGCATTTTCCAAGGACTCAACAATGCTCCACTCTGCCTCGAATGCAGGACTTTCCATTCCAAAGGCGAGTGTCATAATACAAGACACAAAGCCACACCAAAAACAATTATTTGTATTCAAGTACCTACTCATAAGATTATGGGGATAGAAACTAGATCCTACCATTACCAGAAATTTCAGAATAGCCCACATGAAGATAAAGGATTCACACTGAGTACAATGTAGGTAATGAGAATGCATCTTGATTACTACACCAAATCGGGACAAACAATAAAACACGAACTTATGTCTAGACAAATTACATAATTTTATTTTCAAAATAATTACCGTAAAAATAAAAAAATTTTACAAAGTTCAAAATCAAATCAAAATGAATAGAGAAAGCAATTCTTTTATCAAAACGTTACCAAAGAATTTATCAAAATGGTAATCAATCATATAGTATTTGACATTTGGGTCAATGCATGACATAATCATCGGAAGGTGAAAATTTTGGATTTGCGTTTTTTTCATTTTCTGAAAGAACATGCTCCCCAGAGTATTTAAATCTTTATTTGAAGTAAATGGGGTGATTTTCATGAAGTTATGGTCAGATGTATGGGACAGGTATCAGCAACTTTTCTCAAATTTTATACTTTTTCAACTTGACTCGCTGTAAAAATATTCAGAAGTGAAATTAATCTTTGATATTTCCCGAAGATGTACAAAAAGGGTTGATTTAATCATTTATGACAAGAAATCATTTTTGATCAAAATTGGCCCTCTAACTAAACTTAGCAATGTCTCAGTTCAAACCTTTTCACCATCCGACTGATTATGTCATTCACTGTAACATTTATCAACATGGTAATCAAACAAGATGTGACGTTCTCAAAAGGTAATGGTAATCAAGCATACATTGACATAATTTCTAAATTGGGAAGGTAATCAATCACCCTGGTGATATTTCATTTATCAAAATGGTAATCAAGCACCACAGGTGACATTTCATTTATCAAAAAGGAATCAAGTACACTGCCATTTCATTTATCAAATGGTTATCAAGCCACATGGGACATGAATAGATATATGTTAATCAAGCAAACATGTGACTGTGACATTTCTCGAATGGTAATAAAACAAACTTATGACAAATTGGACCACGAACGAGGTAGTGTATAGCAAAGATAGGTAAAAATATGCTAAAAGTAAAAGCAATTAATCCAATTGTTTGCTTTTCAGTAAGACACCTTAATCCCCAACGCATTATCAACACCAATACACGATTCTACACGGATAAACTACTGCAACAAAATAAATAATCTGTAATGAACAATGATGAAAATATATAAACGGATAAATTTGTCACATCATAATTAGCATGTAGTCCGGATGAACCAGACGACAAATTAGGAATTTCACGTACATTAAAAAAGATCAGAAATATAAAACTTTTTTTTTTAGCTCATTAAGAATTTATTTTTCATCATAAAACAAAAAAGGTTTTCGCAAGTCTAAATTGCATTTCTGACGATAAATGTAATTTTCACCCTTTAAAAAACCCTCTGACACAATACTGTTTTCAGGTGATGGTTCACATTTAATATTACAATGAAAAGATCACTGCCCTCCCCTCCATAAAGAAAACCCCAACGAAACAAACAACCACATCTGACGTAATAAATCTCTACTCGATGAAATTTTCTTTTAAAAAAAAAAATTAAAATTAAATTAAATTCTCTTTATTCATGCTATTCCAAGTAAGACTAGAATAACCCAGGCTTAGCCACAATGCAGCTCCAGAAACTGAGCTAGGCAAGGGGAATAGCTCATGTCCACACAGTGCAGTGGGTATTCAAACTCGGGACCTTTCAGGTACGAAGCAAAGACCATACCGCTGAGCCATGCTGCCTTAAAAATTACCGGAATAAGGCAAGTGTGACAATTATGACTGAGATGCTCATTCTTGCTTCAAACCAAACAAGGAAAGATATTGAGTGCTTACAAGATTCACCATTTACTCTTAATATGAAAATAGTGGGTTGAGCTAATTTCATTTGACGCTATTCAGCTGTTTAAATTTTTCTATGATTTTCAGAATATTTACAATACACAAAATGCAGACAAACACCCTGCACAATAATTAAATTATAAAAAAAACCCAATTTCAACGAGTTATCTGTGGGTAGTCTGAAGTAATACTTTTTTAGAAGTTATGTAAAATACAGTAACAATCTCTTCTCAGGAAATGTCAATAGAAAAACAAAACCCCAAAAAACCATCCTGATAAGCCCTTGAAAACATTTTTGGTTTTTTTAAACCCCTAAAAAAAAATTTAAGGAACAAAAAGTTGTTCGTTACTATTTTTACGCTGTTAAAAAGAGTATCAAAATTAAATTAAACTTATTAAAAATGCAGAA
>NW_027626574.1:0-5945 GCF_034508935.2 Berghia stephanieae
CCGTCCTAAATTTTTAAATTTCCCTTTGACCAGGGACCCTCTTGTAAAGAAACTTTGACACTTTTTATTTGGAAAATTGCGCTATATAAAACCAAAAATTAAAAAAAAAAGAAGCAAACACACGGGGACACTAAAAAAAACATAAAGATGACTGCATGAAGGTGGAATAAATTTCCAAAACGTAAAAAAAATCACAGTTATTGCGCTCACTTTAATATTACTGCTGTAACTTCTAATGAAATAAGTTCTCCCGAACATTAAAAATTAAAGGGTTAAAATTTAAAAAACCCGATATCCATGAATAAAAGTAAGTTGTGACAACGTTTGAAAAAATTTTAAAATTACTAAACACACTCGAAAAAACCCTAGGAGAAGAAAGCATTTGTTCATAGCAAAAAAACACCACACAACAAGAGGGGCCGTTAAAAAGCTATCGTCTCTTCAGTAAAGTTTACAAATCAAAAAAAAACAAAAAAACAAAAAGCTGTCCAGGAGTTCACAACTTGCCACCCCGGAAGTATAAACGGACCAACACACAAACTCTGTGAAACCCATGCACTTTTATAGCCCTTTTAAATATTTTTTTAGTGAAAAAAAACTCACAAAGGGCGGGGGCAAAAACAAAAAACAAAGGCCGAGTGACGTCATCTCCAAACTTTTTTATTGTACAGGGTAAAACCCCAGGGGATGGGGGAAAACCTTTGTAAACCATGCTCAAAACAATTGAATCGGTTGATTTTTTTTTGCGGACCCTGATTTGGGTGTGTGTGTGTGTTGTATTGTGTGTTGTGTATGTGTGTGGGTGTATTGTGTGGTATGTGTGTGGTTTTGTGTTTGTGTGTTTTGGGGGGGGGGGGGAAATTCTGTAAAACACAACTAATAATAATAATTTAATAATAATAATAAAAATAAAATAATAATAATAATAAAAAATAATAAAAATAATAAAAATAAATAATAAAAATTAATAAAAAAATTAATAATAATAATAATAAAAATTTAATAATAAAATAAAATAATAATAATAAAAAAATAAAAAAATAATAATAAAAAAATAATTAAAAAAATAAAATAATAATAAAAATAAAAAATAATTAGAAAAAGAAAAGAAGAAGAAGAAAAAGAAGAAGAAGAAAAGAAAGAAGAAGAAGAAGAAAAAAAGAAAAAAAGAAGAAGAAGAAAAAGGAAAAGAAGAAAGAAGAAGAAGAAGAAGAAGAAGAAGAAGAAGAAGAAGAAAAAGGGAAGAAGAAAAAAGAAAAAAGAAGAAAAAAAAGGGGGAAGAAGAAGAAGAAAAAGGGAAAAGAAAAAGGGAAAAAGGGAGAAGAAAAAGGAAAAAGAAGAAGAAGAAGAAAAAAGAGAAAAGAAGAAGAAAAAAAGAAGAAAAAGAAGAAGAAAAGAAAAAGAAGAAAGAAAAGAAGTAGTATAGTAGTAGTAGTAGTATAGAAAGTAGTAGTAGTAGTAGTAGTAGTAGAAAGAAAAGTAGAAATTTTAGTAGTAGTAGTAATAGAAATTTAGATATAGAAAAGAAAGTATAGTAGTGTAGTTTAGTAGTAGAAAGTAGTAGTGGGTAGGGGGTAGTAGTAGTAGTAGTGGGTAGTGTATATTTTTTTATAGTAAAAGTATTAGAATAGTAGTAGAAAGTAGTAGAAAATAGTAGTAGTATTAGTATAGTAGTATAGTGGTAGTATAGTATTTAGTAGTAGTAGTAGTAGTATAGTAGTAGTAGTAGTAGTAGTAGTAGTATATTTAGTAGTAGTAATAAAAATGATAAAATTTAATATAATAATAATAATAATATAATAAAAATTTAATAAAAAAAATTTAATAATAATAAAAATTAATAATAATAAAATAATAATAATAATAAAAAAAAAAATGGTTAAAAAAACACTTTAAAACCCAACAAATTGGCCCTTTCCTTGAAGTCCCGGGTTTGAGAGTTTTTGATTTTTTAAAATCGATCGATATTTGAAGGAAGGGAATTTTCGGGCCCAAAAAAAAAAAAAAAAAATTAAGATGTGGTTAATTTTACAAAGGGGAATCTTTGTATGCATTTTTAAAAAAAAGGCTCACCATTGTGCCAACCCCCAAAAAAAGCATAACCGCCCCCAAAAAAAACTATGTTTCCCCCTAACCGTGCAGTCTAAAGGGTAGAAAGCGCTTGGGCCCAAAGGGGTTTTACAACATTTTCCATCCCCGGAAAAATAACGGGACCAACACACAAACCTGTGTAAAACCCGAACTTTGATAGTCCCGCTTCCAGTTTAGGTGAGAACAACTAAAACGCGGATGGCAAAAACAATAACAAAGGCCTGGGGGACGTTCCCCTCTGCATACTATCTATTGGGGGCAAAAAACCCGAAAATACCCTAAGATAGACCGTCCTCGTTAAAATTTAAAATCACTTTGGGCCCAAAACCCCAAGTACATTGATAGTATAATAGTATGGGGCTTTGGGTAAAAAGTTCAAAAATATTGCCACCCGGGGAAGGGATAAAAAAGGAAAAACACACAAAAACTATGGTAACCTTAAACGTTTAAAAGTCTGGTTTAAAACAGTTTAGTGAGAATTAAATCACAAACGGGGGGAGGGGAAAAAAATAATTTAAAAAAGGCCTGAATGACTCCCTCTACGTTCTATCTTTGATTGAATTTGGTTTGGGCCCCAAAGGGGTTCACAACATTGCCATCCGGAAGTAAAAAAAGGACCCAACACACAAACTCTGTGAAAAAATGAACTTTTAAGTCTGGTTAATACAGTTTATTTGGGGAAAAAACTCACAAACCGGGGTGGCAAAAAAAAATAAAAAAGGGGCCGAAAAGAAAGTCATCTACTTCTAAACTATATGTTTTTTTTTAAAAAAAAAAAAAAACAACAAAAAAAAAAAAAATCACAACCACGGCCAGCCGAATATAACGCACTAAAAAAAACAAAACCCCGGATTTAGAAAAACCCTTTAACTTTAAAATATACAATTTTTTGTGAAAACGGGACCATAAAAAGGGGGGGCTAAAAAAAAGACAAAGAGCAGAAATTACGGTTTTAATTTTTTGTAAACCTTTTCCCAAAATGAAGGGTTGAGTGACATTTTTGGGGCATATTAAATTTAAAAAAACGGGGGGGGTTTGGGGGGAGTGTGAGGGGTGTGTGTTGTGTTGGGGGGTTGGGGGGGGGGGGGGGGGGGAGAAATTTAAAAAAACACTTGTTTTAAAAAACCCCCACACATCGCAAAAAATTTTTTCATCATAGACTTTTTGGGGTTAAAAAAAACTGCGGGGGGGACCTTTTAAAAACACCCGATTAAATTCCCCCTCCCCATGGGGTTAAAACATCTCAGAGAATGGGGGCCCAAAAACGGCGAGGAGTTGGGGCTTAAAACACCGACAAAAAAAAAATTCCCGTCAAAAAAATTGCCCAAAGAGGAAAAATGGAGAAGAATTAAAGAAGCGGGGTATACAGGGGAAGTGGTAAGACCTGGAATGAGATAAAAAAGTTGGGTCAGGATAGAGAAGGATGGAAACTGTTTGTCTTGGCCTATACCTTGACCCAGGGAAAAAGGCAATGATGATGATGATGAAACATTGCACTTAAAAACGGTTTTGCGCCGGAATAAACAGGATGCTAGGGAAATTTCATTTTAGATAGTTCGAAGATGACATCACTCATGTCTTTTATTGTTTTTTTTTTCTTTTTTGCCATCCGCGTTTATGAGTAATTTCCACTGAACTGTATTAACCTGACTATAACCTCACACATTTTTGTGTGTTGGTCCGTTTTTACTTCCGGATGGCGGTGTTTTGAGTTTTCTTTCCAAGCGCATACTATCTAGCCACCCAATTATGAAAATAAATTGGGGTTAATGCCTAATTCATTATGGCGTTAAAACATAATATAAATCCTCACATTCTAAACAAACAACCCCCCCCCCCCCCCCCACCCACTCCCACACCGCAAAAAGAAACAAAGTTTTTGAGCTTCTTAACCAAGTGGACCCGAGGAATGTTATAAACTGCATACCCTCAATAACAGAATAACGGAATTGACGTCACTCAGATCTTTGTTTTGTTTGTTTTTTGTTTGTTTTTGTTTGTTTTTTTTTTGCCCCCCCCCCCCCCTTTTTATGAGTAGTTCTCACAAAATTGCATTAATCAGTATAGATAGAATGCGCTTGGCCAAGGAGTTCACAACATTGCCATCCGGAAGTATAACGGACCAAAACACAAACTCGGTGTAACCATGAACTTTTATAGTCTGGTTTAATTACAGTTTAGTGAAAAACTCACAAACGCGATGGCAAAAACAATAATAAGGCCTGAGTGACGTCATCTTCGAACTATCTATAAACGTTTTAGGCTGTACACAGTTGTATGCGTTGGTACATTATATAGATAGTATGCGCTTGGCTTTGAAGCTAACAACATTGCCATCCGGGAAAAAGAATGGACCCAACACACAAAACTGTGTGTACCTTGACATTTATAGTCCCGGTTCATACAATTTCGTGAGAAATTACTCATAAACGCGGATGCAAAAAGCAATAACAAACACCTGAGTGCGTCAAAATTTATACTATTTATAGATAGTATGCGCTTGGCAAAGAAGCTCACAACATTGCCATCCGGAAGTACCTAATAATTGCGCTTGGCCAAGGAGTTAACAACATTGCCATCCGGAAGTATAACGGACCAACACACAAACTCTGTTAACCATGAACTTTTATAGTCCCGGTTAATACAGTTTAGTGAGAAAAAACTCACAAACGCGGATGGCAAAAACAATAACAAAGGCCTGAGTGACGTCATCTGCATACTATCTATAGGACCCCAAAATACAAAACTATAGATAGGATCGCTTGGCCAAGGAGTTCACAACATTGCCATCCGAAAGTATAACGGACCCAAACACACAAACTCTTGTGTAACCATGAACTTTTATAGTCTGGTTTTAAAACAGTTTAGTTTAGAACAACTCACAAACGCGGATGCAAAAAACAATAACAAAGGCCTGGAGTGACGTCATCTCGAAAATAAACGTTTTAGGCTGTACACAGTTGTATGCGTTGGACATTATAAATAATATTGCGCTTGGCTTTGAAGCTAACAACATTGCCATCCGGGAAAAAGAATGGATCAAACACACAAAACGGTGTGTACCTTGAAATTTTATAGTCTGGTTCATACAATTTCGTGAGAAATTACTCATAAACTCGGATGGCAAAAAAACAATAACAAAAAACCTGAGTGACGTCAACTTCATACTAATTTATAGATAGTATGCGCTTGGCAAAGAAACCACAACATTGCCATCCGGGAAATATATAGGACCAAAAATACAAAACTATAGATAAATGCGCTTGGCCAAGGGGTTCACAACATTGCCATCCGGAAGTATAACGGACCAACACACAAACTCTATGTAACCATGAACTTTTATAGCCTGGTTAATACAGTTTAAATGAAACAACTCACAAACGCGGATGGCAAAAACAATAACAAAGGCCTGAGTGACGTCATCTGCAAACTATCTATAAGTAACCATGAAATTATAGTCTAGTTAATACAGTTTAGTGAGAATCACTCACAAATGGGAGTAATAAAAAAAAAAAAAATAATAATGGAGACAAACACGGAACGTTTCGTGCTCAAAACCCTTCTTCTTCACCAATATATACAAAAAAAAAAAAAAAAAAAGAAAAAGAAAGAATAAAAACAAAACATTAATAATGCATCACATAAAATCAAAACAAACGGCATAAAACAAACACAATTTTGGGACGGCTGTTTACATAATAATATAAGGAACCCTTTTACTTGATACAGCCATGCCAAAAATTATCTGTCGTTTGTCTGGATTTTAAAGTATTTTTTTAAGTTTTAAAAAAAAAATTTGGCTTGAAGGGTTTTAGTCCGGGAAAATCATATTTGGTCATGTTTTTTTTTGTTTT
>NW_027626575.1:0-5945 GCF_034508935.2 Berghia stephanieae
AAGATATAAGTGAAAAAAAATGCCAGAAGACAATAGAGAAAAAAATTTTTTTTTGCGGGGGTGGGGGGTTTGAAAACCCGCGCCTTTTTGGACGACAACTCCCCCCCCCCCCCCCCCCCCGGGAGGTGAGAGCGTGGCTCTACCGTGTGGCACCACGAAAACAAAAAAAATTCGTTTCAAACTCAAAGTCATTTCTAGATCCCTCTTCCCCCTTCTTGAGACCGCCGATTCGTTGTACACCACCTCGCGAATAATTTTGACCAGCATTAAACTTAATAGCCAATATTCTCAAAACAAACATATAACATAGAAAAGATTTAGACTTTAGTATGCTCCGTGTATGGGGTGAATTTTTAAATTTTGAAAATGAGTGGAGCAGGACTTATGTTGGTAACAACAAGATAGAAATGAATAGAAAAATGCCAGAAAGACAATAGAGAATAAAATTTTTCGGGGGGGTGGGGTTTGAACCTGCGACCTTTTTTACGACAACTCCCCTGGAGGGGGAGCTGGCTCTACCGTGTGAGCATCCACGAACACAAAAATTTCGTTTCAAATCAAAGTCATTACTAAACCCCTCTCCCCCTTCTTTTTAGGCCGATTGTTCGTCACCACACCCTAAATTTGCCCGCATTGTTTACCCAAAATTTTCAACAAAAAAAACGAAAATTCTTATTGCTCGGTTATTAATTTTTTTCAAAAAGTGGTGGGAACACTTTTTGTAAAACAAAATAAGGAAAAAAAAAAGTGCAGAAGGGGAAATTGGAAATTTAAAAAAAATTTTTAAAAAACGCGGCCGAAGGGGAAAAACGAAAATTTCTTTTTTTTTCGTGGGTAGCTCACACGGTGAGCCCGCTCTCACCGCCCGGCGGATTGTCGTACCAATAAGGTCGCGGTTCAAACCCCACCCCCGCCGCAAAAAAAATTTAATTTCTCTATTGTCTTCTGGCACTTTTCTATTCACTTCATACTTGTTGTTACCAACATAAGTCCTGCCCCACTCACTTTTCTGAAAAAAAAATTTCACCCCATACACCGGAGCATACTCAATGTCTAAAATCGTTTCTATGTTATATGTTTTTGTTTGAAATTTTGGGCTATTAAGCTTAACTGCTGGTCAAAATTATTCGCGATGGTGGGTACGAACGAATCGCGATCTAAAGGAAGTGGTGAGAGAGGGATCTAGTAATGACTTTGAGTTTGAAACGAATATTTTTTTTGTTCGTGGATAGCTCACACGGTAGAGCCACGCTCTCACCTGCCGGGCGGAGTTGTCGTACCAATAAGGTCGCAGGTTCAAACCCACCACCGCCGCGAAAAAAAATTTTTTATTCTCTATTGTCTTCTGGCACTTTTCTATTCACTTCATATCTTGTTGTTACCAACATAAGTGCCTGCTCCACTCACTTTCTGAATTAAAACTAAAATCGGATAACTTTACTCATCCAAAGGGGTGATCAACTAACTGAACCTAATGCTACCGGTAATTGTATGACAATGTGGATATGGCTTTAGGTACGGTAGTTAACACGGAGAATTATTTCTATAAATGACACATTGTTTAAAAAGCTACGTGTGGATGTGATAACCCCTTAAATACTAATACTATACTGGTTGTGAAGTAATCAAAACGCAGGACTCATATTGATTAAACACAGTCTCATGCATGAACACTTTTCAGTTTTCCAATTAAAACAACTCTTTTTTTTTTTTTCTAACAATAACCCAGTAACATCATCGTTATATCACATCATCATCATCATCATCATCATCATCATCATCATCATCATCACATCATCATCACCATCATCATCAACACCATCATCATTTATCATCATCATCATCATCATCATCATCATCCTCATCATCATCATCACATAATAATGATAACAATAATGATAATAATCCCTCGTCTCATTATCATTAACATCACAGTAAAACATCATCATCATCATCCCTCAATCATCATCATCATCACATAATAATAATAAAAATAATAATAATAATAAAAAATAATAATAATAATAATTAAAAATAATAATAATCATCACATCATCATCATCACATCATCATCATCATCATCATCATCATCATCATCATCATCATCTCATCAGCAGCAGCAGCAGCGACATCATTATCATCATCATTATCACCATCGTCGTCGCGTCCTCTCGTAGTTTTAAAAATTTTTTTTGTTTGTTTTTTTATTTTTGTTTTTTTTTTGTTTTTTTTTTGGGGGGGGGGGGGGAAGGGAAAATAGAGAAAACCCAGAAAGAGCAAGAGCGTGTGATACATACATAATAATATATATATATAATATATATATAATATATATATATATATATATATATAATATAATAATATATATATATATATATATCCTCGAACTCATCGGGACAAGCAAAAGCGTTCGAGAAAGAGGAAACAGTAGTTCGAGAAAACCGTACATTGCCATTGCATTTTATGGAGAATAGGGGAAAAGGGGAAGGGGCAATGTGCCTCAGGGGGATGGTCTTTGCTTCGTACCCGAAAGATACATAGCTCCAATATCCACCATCTATATGGTCTTTAGCAAGCCACTCTCCCTAACACAATTTGTGGCGCTGTGCTGCGGCTGACCTCTGGTGATCCAGTCTTCCCTTTGAATAGACCCTAAGATAAATTTCTGGGTTGAGGGTGAATAAAGAGAACATTATTATTTTTACTCTGTTGATATGTTACAATGGGGTTTGGGGTTTGTTTGTGTGAGTGAGTGTTGTGTGGGGTGTGTGTGTGTGTGTGTGTTGGGGGGGAGGGGGGGGGGATTACTGTATCACAAAAATTTATTTACAATGTGGCCAACAATAATCATGGCGCGTGACATTGGGAAATTGGGAAAAAATGGCGAAATGTATGCGAAACGGCGATGAGTATGTGAGTGGCTGTGAGGTCTGCTAAGGGATGATAAGATAGTATGCGCTTGGCGAGACGCATTCGATTGCCATCCGAAGAATAACGACCAACACACAAAACGGTGTTTCCAAAGAAAAAGTCAGGTTAATACAGTTCAGTAGCAGTACCATAAACGCGGATGGCAAAAAACAATAAAAAGACCTGATGACGGGGCATCTTCGAACTATCTATAACTGCATTACATTATGCATAATCACACATGCAGTTATACGAACAGACATAAATAACTGTCATTGCACAGTAAGTCTCATTCGTCGAAATCAACGGGGACATAAAAAAACATTTAAGTAAATTAATAAATTTTTAATTTTTCTTACACGGGTTAGGTGAAATTAGTTCGAGGGAAAATATATATATATACTATATATAATATATATATAAAATATATATATATATATTTTATAAATATATAAAACACACCACCACACACATATATATATATATATATATATATATATATATATATATATTTAAAAGAAGAGAGAGAGAGAGAATAGATAGATAGATAGATGAAGATAGATAAGAGAGAGAAGGAAAAAGAGTTGGAGAAAGAAAGACAGACACACAGAGAGAGAGAGAGAGAGAGAGAGAGAAGAGAGAGAGAGAGAGAGAGAGAGAGAGAGATGAAATGGGGGGTAACGTGTAAATTGAATTTGCTGGCTTTGATTGGCCTCGTCATGATTGATGGTATTTGCTCACGGAAAGCTCATTCACATTTTTAAATTTTATTTAACAGCATATTAATTTGCACAAATAGGTTTTCCCTTTGTATAAGTAACCACTGAGTTATTCACATCAAAGAGACCATCAAGCATCCACTTTGTACCAAAAGGTTTACCTTTTATCTGAGTTGTTTGATGTGAATGAACAGATACAAAATTGTGACGCACAATTTTAAATAACCATTGAGTCGACGGTGATTACCCTTAATGGGAAGAAAAATCGTGACATCAAACCCTCTACTTCTTTGGTTCCTAAATCCTTGGGGAATGTGTATGTTAACCAGTCCATCCAGTATTAATAACGAAATAATGAATAGGTTACATAAAGGTGGCATAACTATTTCAGTATCAGGATAATAGACAGATTTTTCGGTTTATAGGATGTAACAGCGAGGACGCATGATTTTTATTAACTACCACATATTATATTTAGACTATAAAATAAGATATACCTCAGACACCAAAGAAAAATTTACACAAGTGTTTATCCATCCCCAGGAAGGGTGGTTTTACACTTCCAATGAAATAGGGACCATTTTGTTCCTTTTACGAAAAAAAGTTGCAACTTGTTCGTATATCATTCTGTAAAAAATAGTTATAGGATTTTTAGATTTGTAAGAAATTCAGAGCTCTCTTGTAAAAATTTTAACATGGCTGTTTTGAACAATGTTTACCAACCAACAACTTAAAAAAAAAAGATAATAACACACACACACACAACACATACACACTCACACACACACACACACACACATATATATATATAGTGTGTGTGTGCATTTTATTTGTGTGTGTTTGGTGTGGGGTGTGGGTGTTATGCATATGATATATGAAAAGTATGAAATATTATAATATCACAACATTCATATTATTATCACTGTTAGGATATTTCGCCTTTGGGTCACTATTACTGGAACTACAAATAAATTAAATTTTCCCCCCATAACTATTATAATAAGTAAAAATTAATATCATCATCATCATCATCACATCATCGCATCATCATCATCATCATCATCATCATCATCATCATCATCATCATCATCATCGCGTCGTCGTCGTCGTTGTCATCATCACATCATTACATCATCATCTTCATAATCATGACTACTACTACGACACCTCCATCTTAAACAGCTTAGAACAGTTCGGGAACAAATACCTACCAAAAAAACAAACAAAAAAAAAACCCCACTAAAAACACTGTACCAAAGTGTAACAAAACACTGATCTCTCTCCAATCTTAAAACCGGGTAAAGTCTGTATGGACATACCTGAAACGAGATTCTGAAATACCAGCAAATAAATCTATGTTATTTTACTTCACCAATTTGGGACCTGAACCCAATGACCCCAGTCATCTGGGCACTCAACAACGTCTCAAAAGATTTCCCAAACACCAACCTCCGCTTAACGTCAATTATAGACCTCAACAACATCAATGAAAAAAAACCTGTTTATAGATAGATCGAAGTTGACGTAACTCAGGTCTTTTGGGTTTTTGATTTTTACCATCCACGATTATGAGTAATTCTCACTAAACGGGATTAACCAGACTATACACTTAAGGTTACACATAGTTTTGTGTGTTGGTCCGTTATACTTCCGATGGCAATATTGTGAGTTTCTTACCAAGCGCATACTATCTATAATGGAATGGCTTTTCCCCCCGTGCCCATTTGGTCTATCTACCATGGACTATACAATGTTGGTTGTGGATATAAATATTTCACTTGAGTAACAAAATCAAAAGTTGAGTCTTATTCTTGCTGAAGATTTGCAAGTTTGTCCTGATTAAGACTTACTTTGTCTTGGGGGCTCTAAAAGTATTCCAGAACTTTTTATTATTCCATTTTCTTTTTACTGCGCTGAAATACCTTAATGTGTTGGAAGCGCCGTAAAACCCTTAAAAACAAAACAAACCAAGTCCATTCAGGGTATACAACAACAACAAATCAACTCCTCTCCCGGTCCCTTCTATCTCGGTTCTTAACCTGGGTCGTCTGCTTCTAAAGGGGTCGGGACTGCGAAAACAATGGCCACGGAGCAACTGGGAAATTTTTTGCCGGTTTGAGCCCAGTTTTTTCCCGAGCGCCCCTTTCGGAGGGGTGATTATTAAATGCATTGCTCGGCCACTTCACTCTACGCACACTGGATAAGTTTCGACACTATGGGCCATGAAACTCTTAAGGACTTACTTTGTTTTAGAAATTTGGGGTACCACTTTTAAAAAAGCCTCTTAGGTTACACAATAAAACAATACTGGCTCCC
>NW_027626576.1:0-5941 GCF_034508935.2 Berghia stephanieae
AAAACTTTTATTTTGTGTGTTTTTGTGGGGGTGTGGTTTTGGGGAAAAGAGAAAAGAAGGGGAAATAGGGGGAGGGGAGAGAGGAGAAAAGGAGAGAGAAATATTTCGAGAGAGATTTTGAAAAGTTAAAATAGATGGAAAAGAAGTTGCCGTCACTCAGCTGTTTTTTATTGTTTTTTTTTGACAAAACCATTTTTTCGTTAAAAATTTTATCAATCAAAGGGAAAAAAGAACACAAAAATTTTTTTTTTTTTTGTGTGTATGTGTTTTGGGACGGGTTTTAAACCGGGTGGGGGGTGTTATGGGTATTTTTCCTAAAAGTAATGCATTTAAAACCCTATGTGTGTAAGTTCGTGTTTTTTTTGGGGTTTATTCGTCGTGCGGACATGGAGTGGTAAAATGTTTTTGGGAAAAGGGTGATTTTTTTTAAAAAAATTTTACGTCACTCCAGGTTTTTTTCCCTTTTTTTTTCTTTTTTTTTTTTTTTTTTTGTTGGGGTTTTCCCCCTTTTTTGTTTTTTTTTTTTTTTTTTTTTTTTTAAAGGGGGGGGGGGGGGGGGGGGGCCCCCCCACGTTTATGAGTAATTCTCAATTTAAAATTTTAAATTAAAACCCGACTATTTTATAGTATGCACTTTGGCTAAGAAAGCTCATAACATTGCCAAAACCAGAAGTATAACGGAAAAACCCCAACCAAAAACAAAACTGTGTGTATCCATGAACGTTTAAGTCAGGTTAATTAAAAGATCAAGGGGGAGCTTACCCCATAAACGCGGATGGGGAAAAAAAAATAAAAAAAAGACCTGAGTGAAAGTCAACCCTTTGAACTATCAAACAAAAAATTTTTGGTTTTAAAAAAAAAAACAGTTTTGATTTGGTCCGTTATTTTTTTTCCCGGGTGGCAATGTTGTGAGTTTTTTAACCAAGCGCACAGTATCTTTAAAAAAATTGTCATTTTAACGGATTCATTTTTGTCATAAAAAAAATTTTCAGAGAAAATTTTCCCCCATTTAACCCCCCCAAGAGGGGGAGTTTTTTTTTGCCCCACCCAAAAATTTTTTCCAAATATCCACTGTTTTTCCCCCTTGTGGGGGGAAAAAATTTTTTCTGCGATGCAATTAAGGGGTTTTTTTTTTTGAAAGGGGTCAAGTTTCAAACCACTTTAAAAACTCTCTGAGTTCTTTTTATTATTAAAAGGGGTTTTTAAATTTTCATCTTAAAAAACATTTATTTTTATACTTTTTTTAAAATTTTTTTTTTTTTTTTTTTTTTTTCCCCTATTACAAAAACTGTAACCTAACAATTAAAATTTCCTATTTGGGCCCAAAAAAGATTTTTATTATTATTATTTATTATTATTATTTATTATTATTATTATTAAAATTTTTAAATTTTATTATTAATTTTTATTATTATTATTTTTATTATTATTATTAAAAACATTATTATTATCATTAATTTTTATTTTTATTATTTTTATTAAAATTTTTTTTTATTATTTTTATTATTAATATTATTATTAAAAAAACGATCGTCAACGGGAAAAAGTCTTGATAAAAACAAGAACCAAAAGAACAAAAAAAATCAAGATATTTTAAATAAATTTTTTTTTTGGTTTTTCCCCCCCGACTTACCAAAAATATATTTTGCATTCGGGGTTTTCCGTGTGGCCCAAAAAAGCCTTTAAAAGTCGTGACGTCACCTTCCTTTTGAATGACGCATAGTAAGTTAGTAAAAATTGGGGTCTAAAAAATGGGAAAAAAGGCGGAAAACCCCCTTTAAAAAATACTTTTTTCCGGGCGAGCATAAAAGTTTAATTTTCAGAGGAGAAAAAAAAAAATTAAAAATCTAATCATGTTTTGAACCTTTTTATCTAAACTGAGAACAAGAAAATGTGAAAAATTTTTCAAAAACCAGCATGAAGAATACAAAGAAAACCCATTTTCTTTTTTTTAGAACCAAGCTGCTCGTTGCTTTGGGGGATGTGCCCCTCAGACTAGACTAGGGGAAACCTATTATGGGGTTAATTTTAAAAAATTTGCCCGTAAGGGAAAAAATGAAATTTTTCTTTTTATTTGAGGGGATTTCTATAACAACCAAAGAGTCCAATACAATTTGAGGTTTTTCAGGGTTTCACAAATTTTGGGCAACGGGCCCTTTTTCGCATTTAAGGGATTTAAAAAAAGAGCCGGGTTTTAAATTTATTGAGAGATAAGATTTAATATAATGTAATCTTTTGAAAACGATCATATAGTCCCTCAATCCCTCAAGGGCCCGGCACTGCTACGGTGACAATAAATTTTTAATTTTAGTACAAAAGATGTAATTTTGTACGGTTTTCAATTTAAAAAGGGGGCCCAAAAAAAGACCATTTAAAAATTTTTAATTGATCTAAAATTTTTACGTAGAGGGGGGATTGGGGATTACAAAAAGCAATAGGTAATTGGATACAAATATTTTTTGGGGTGTTTTGTAAAGGGGGTGACCTGATTTTTTGTTTTAAAAAAAATTTTTTGCTTTTTATGTTTAAAGGGGTTAATGTGGGAGAAAAAAAAGAGAGATATATAGATTTGATAGAAAAATAGATAATAGATAGATAGATAGAAAAAATAGAAAGAGAGGAGAAGAAGAGAGAGAAGGGGAGGGGGAAGAGAGAGAGACCCCCCCCCCTCGCGAATAATTTTGCCACATTAAGCTTAATAGCCCAAAATTTTCAAAACCCAAAATATAAATAGAAAAAATTGAACATTGAGTATGCCCGGGGTTGGGGTAATTTTTTAATTCAGAAAATGATGGGGCAGCACTTAAAATTTAAAAAACAAGATATGAAGGATAGAAAGTGCCAGAAACAATAGAGAAAAAAATTTTTCGCGGCGGGGGTGGGGTTTAACCGCACCTTATTGGACGACAACTCCGCCTGGCAGTGGGAAACGTGGCCTACCGGGACTACCCCAACACAAAATATTCGTTTTCAAAACCCCCGTCATTTCTAGCCCTCTCCCCCACCCCCCCTTCTGGACCCCTTTTTTTTTTTATGTCTTCTGGGACTTTTTTACCCCTTTCATTCTTGGTTTTTCCACATAAAGGGCCGCTCCATCACTTTTTTGAATTAAAAATTCACCCCCTACACCGGGGCATACCAATGTCTCAATCGTTTCTATGTTATATTTTTGTTGGGGTATTTGGGTATTAACTAACTCGTCAAAATATTGCGATGGGGGGGGGCGAAAGAACCCCTCCCAGAAGTGGGGGAAGGGGTTGAAATACTTGGGTTTGAAACGAAAATTTTTGTGTTTGTGGGTAGCTCCACGGGAAAACCACGCTCTCCCTGCCACGGGGTTGTCGACCAATAAGGGCCAGGTTCAAACCCCACCCCCCGCGAAAAATTTTTTTTCTCTATTTCTTCTGGGACTTTTCTATATTCATACTTGTTGTTACCAACAAAGGCTGCTCCCTCACTTTTTTAATTTAAAAAATTTACCCCAAAACCGGGGGAAAACCAATGTCTCAATCGTTTCTTTAATGTTTGTTTGAGAAATTGGCTATTTAAACTTAACTCGGGCCAAAATTTCGCGAGGTGGTGGGGAAAGAATCGGGGGGTCCCAAAATGGGTAAAGGGGCTAGAAAAGACTTTGGTTAAACGAAATTTGTGTTCGTGGGTACCCACGGGAAAACCCCGCTCCACCTGCCAGGCGGAGTTGTCGACCAATAAGGTCGCAGGTTCAAACCCCACCACCGCCGCGAAAAATTTTATTCTCTATTGTCTTCTGGCACTTTTTTACTCACTTCATATCAAAGCGCTTTTTGGCACGTTTAGTGTCAGCATGGTCTCACCATACACAAGTTGGGCAATGAGTAAAGTGTCCGGGAACGGTGTTCTCTCTTGGAAAACAGATTGCAATATCCCCATGTAATTCCAAGTATTATTATTATATTATTATTATTATTATTATTACTATTATTAATATTATTACTATTATTACTAAATTAAATTTTTATTATTAAATTTTTATTATTATTATTATATTTATTATGTTGTTGTGTTGTTTTATTTATTATTATTATTATTATTATTATTATTAATTATTATTTTTATTATTATTATTTATTATATTAATTTAATTTTTTTTATTATTATTATTTTTATTGTTTTTGTTGTTGTTGTTGTTATTATTTTTTTATTATTTTATTATTATTATTGTTATTATTTTTATTATTTTTATTAAATTTATTATTTTTATTATTAATTATTATTATTATTATTATATTTTTAATTATTAATTGTTTGTTGTTATTATCAATATTATTATCTTATTCAAGCAGCGTGTCGAATTCTTTTCACTTGCACAAAGTTGCTTAAAAGAATTCAACTTAAAAGAACGCCTTTCGCTGTATCTTACCCACCCACTTGAATAACTTTTATCATAAATTAAATAAAGACGCATAAAATGTATTTCTTTTCCAAGGTCGTAAAGACAGGTAAGTCTATTCATAAATTCAGATTTTTACCTTTCTACTTAACGTTATAACTATCACGATTTGGTGTGTATTCTATTGAATTGAATAGTCTATAAATTATAAAACTTGCTGTAAAAAATGTCATTTTTATGTCGAATTATTCAAACTCGCTGTACCGTGCACTCACAAAACTCTTTTTTTTTCTTTTTAAATTTTTATGATTCATATTCCCAAAAACGGTATTATTTTTGGGTTGAGTCTAACTTATAGTAGAACGAAGCTATTTTGACATTACTTAGGTCTTTGTTATTGTATTTTTGCCATCCAGGTTTAAGAGTAATTCTCACTAAACTGTATTAACCCAGGCTAAAAAAGTTCAGATTTACATTGGTCATTTAAAATTTCCGGATGGTAATGTTGTTAGTTTCTTAGCCAAGCGCACACTATCCCTATTTGAGTTTTTTTATTGTAATTCTAGAGCTTTTTACTATCCCACTTTGCTTTTCCGACTTTCTTCCTTTTTACTGGCGCTGATATGACCATAATGTGTTGCAAGCGCCGTAAAACGCTTTAAAAAAAAACAAACAAAACAAGCAAACATATAGTCCCAGGTTCACTCTCCACTGCTGGCTACTTCCCATTATTTTGTAGGGCTTCGTCGGGTTTCGACGGGTTTGGTAAAAACAGAACACCCTCCTCCGCCCATATTCAGGTTCACTCTCCACTGGGATACACTTTCCCCGAGTCCCTGGTTCAATTCCCACTGCTGCCGACTTCCAATAACTTTTCGGCGGGTTTCGACGGGTTTAGCCGGTTTCGTAATAAGAAACACATATAGTTAGTATGCGCTTGGCTTAGAAGCTCATAACATTGCAATCCGGAAGTATAACGGACAAAACACACAAAACTGTGTGTATCCATGAACGTTTATAGTCAGGTTAATACAGTTCAGTGAGAATAACTCACAAACGCGGATGGCAAAATACGATAAAAAAAGGCTTGAGTGACGTCATCTTCGAACTATCTATAAAAAGTGTTTTTACTCGTTCCATCAAATGGAATCACTTGTATCCCTGAGCACGACTAACGACAACTCCTAGACGCTGCACAAACCCTTAAAATGAGTCAAACTATAATCCTAGGGGGTGTCTTGTGTCCGCTATAATATAATATATTATATTATATAGTTCACGATGGCTACGGGCCCACTGATGTTCACTCTTTATTAATAATCGAATAAAGCTTATCAAAATGGATAAATTTTTTATGGTTTTTTTTTTTCAGGAAATTGAAAATCATTTTGTTTTCTTTACTTTTTTGTTTTGTTTTGTTTTGTTGGGGGGTTTTTTTTTTTTTTGTTTTGTTTTTTTGTTTCGATCTTGTTTGACTTTCGTTTGTTGTGTTGAAACTTTTTTTGCTTTATCTTTGTTTAGTTTTTTTTTTTTTACTTTGTTTTTTGTTGGGGTTTTTTTTTTAATTTGTTT
>NW_027626577.1:0-5941 GCF_034508935.2 Berghia stephanieae
GATGGGGGATGATGATGATATGATGATGTTTAATATTATAAAAATGAGATATGATGAGATGATATTGAGATGAGTGTTGATATATGATAAGATGATGGATGATGATAAAGGAAGTTTTTTGGATGAATGTTTATGATGAATATAAGGGATGAGATGATGATATGTGATGATGATAGGATATAAGTAAAGATGAGATGATTAGGGGATGTTTGATGAGGATGATAGATGATGATGATGATGATATGATGTGATGATGGATGATGATGATGAAGATTGATGATGATGATGATGATATGATGATGATGATGATGATGATGATGATGATGATTTTGATGATGTTTGTTATGATAGATGATGATGATGATGATGATGATAGATGATGAGGAAGATGATGATGATTGATGATGATGATGATGAGACGATGTGAGATGGTGATGATGTTGGGATGAAGTGGGGGATGAATGTTTGATGATAGATGATGATGATGATGAGATGGATGATGATGATGATGGATGAGATGGGGATATGGTAGAATGATGAATGATGAATTGATATGATGATTGAGATGATGAAGATAGATAATTGATGATGAGATGTGATGATGGGGATGATTGATATGTGATGATGATGTGTTTATGATGAGTGTGAGATGAGGATGATATGAATGATGATGGATGATGTGATGATGTTGGGTGAAGTGTGATGATGATGTTGATGATGATTGGATGATGATGAGATGATGATGATGATGATGATGATGAGTTGATGATGTGAACGATGATGATGATGATGATGATGAGAGGATGATAGTGATGATGAGATGATGATGATGATGAGATGATGTGATGAGATGATGAGATGATGATGATGATGATGTGATAAGGTGATAAGTAATAAAGTAAGTTCAAGATATTGAAAATAATTGTCTTTAATGTCTAAATTGTGAATTGTGAAGATAATCAATAGAATTTGGATTGGAATTTGATCAATATTGTAACCCTGTTTCTTGTTTAAGTCCGAAGTAGTCTTTATTCAATAAACATAATTTTCATGTTAAATGAAGACTCAGTGTTTTGTTGGTTTTTAAGAAAAAATATTTAGTATTCTAGAGGTGGAGGATATGTGGGGCTGGGAATGTATTGTTTATTTAAATTATTGACTTCTTTTCTTTTTTTCTTTTTTTTTTTTTTTTTTTGCATCGAAGGAATCCTAGTAGATTTATCTGTATTCACTTAATATAGACTGGGCTGGGTTCAAATCAAGGGAGGGAGGAAGAGAAAGGAGGAAGAGAGAGGAGGAGGAGGAAGAAGAGGAAGAGGAGAGGGGGGAGAGAGAGGAGATGGAGGAAGAAGAGAAGAGGAGAGGAGAGGAGAGAGAGAGAGAGGAGAGGAGGAAGAAGAGGAAGAGGAGAGGGGAGGGAGAGAGGAAGAGACTGAGGAGGAGAGAGAAGAGAGAGGAAAGGAGAGGGGGCACAGAGAGAGGAGGAGAGGAAGAAGAGGAGAGGAGGAAGAAGAGGAGAGGAGAGGGAGGAGAGAGAGGAGAGAGGAATAAAAGAGTGAGAGGAGAGGAGAGAAAGAAGAGAGGAGATGAGAGAGAGGAAGAGAAGAAGAAAGTGAAAACGAAAGAAAGAGGTGGAGGAGGAGGAGGAGCAGGAGGAGAGGAGGAGGAGGTGGAAGAGGAGGTGAAGAGGAGAGCAGGAGAGAGAGGAAGAGGAGGAGCAGGAGGAGGTGGAAGAGGAGAGCAGAGGAGGAGCAGGAGGAAGTGGAAGAGAGGATCAGGAGGAGGTGGAGGAGGAGGAGCAGGGAGGAGGTGGGAGAGAGGAGCAGGAGGAGGTGGAGAGGAGGAGCAGGAGGGGGGGGGGAGCCTATGCTAATAATAAAATCTGACTTCTTAGCTGTTATCTTTCAAAGCCATAAGGCATTGTAACCGGAAGTTGTCGGAATGGACACAATAAATGGCTTGTTTGTCCTTGATATAAGACGTTGGTCTGTCGTAAAGTACCTTCACCTTGGAAAAAGGCTCTTTACTCACATTCTTTTTTCCTTACTGTGGTGATAAATGAATACCTGGCATTAACAGCGTTGTCTCTGTCGGAAAAAAATTGTACTATCGCCTAACAGGCGTCATGTCCGTCCTTCATGTTAATTGATTGCTATTGGCTATGGATCCCTTATAAAGCGATTTGAGCACGAATATTGGATATTGCGCAATAAAAAAAGCTCATGTTTGTTTTGGGGTTTTTTTATCACACAGGCAGAATAAACTGATCACCAATTCACTCCTGAGTAGACTGAAGGGTAAAGAGATATCCTTATTAATCAGTCTCTTTTTAAGACGTTCTTGTTGGATGTCACTCTATGACTATCCTTACCATGACAGTCCACGGAGAAACAATGAATTATAGGGAATGAGATTAGCGGAAGAGTACGTCCCTTGATTGGACGTCACCTTACAAAGAGAACGTCAATTTGGTTTTGCGCATGCGTCTCTCACGTTCTCGCGGAAGTTTGAGAAATATCCAACGTTACAATTGGTCATTTGCTCAGCATGACTTGTGGGTATGTTTACAACTTTCATAAACAAAGCAGCGTGTATAGATACATTGAGAAATGTCCAATTATATAGCAACAAATCATGTGATCGGTGACAAGGTTGGCGAAAACATGAATATAGATCGCTCAAATTCAGTAACATTTTTGAGAAATATCAATACTAAATTATTTGTAAATTTTGTTTAAAGGGATGTATACGGTTTGTTTTTGTTTTATTTTGTTTTGTCTTTTGCTCGTTTTGTTTGTTTCTTTTTTTTAATTATTTGTTATACTTTTTTTTTTGTGGGGGGGGGTCTTTTTATTGGGTGGGGGTATTTTCTTTTGTTTGGGGGAGGGGGGGTGGGAGAGGCGGGGTTGTAATACAATGATATCATGATCATTGATTGGCATGCGAGTTCTCATAAGCCTCTATGTCCATGTAAAAATAAATCAAATAGCGTGAATCATCCCTCACCGAGTTCTTACTCTTTGATGTGAGTGAAAATTTGCAATCCGCATCATTGACTTTTTAACGTTTGTCGTGACTTTGTTTGTCTTTCAACTCGCTCTGCGTCAGCGGTTTTTTGTTCTTTAATAGACGAGATGATGATAATTACAATCCTTTCTACGCGTGTGCCCACCGATGACTGATTTTGATTGTTGATTTCTTATTTCAAAACAATATTAAAGATAATGCTAGATACATTCAAACGAATGTTTATTTAATTATAGAGCAATGTTCCATAGGTTATAATATAACTTTAATTGCTATCATTTAGACAAAAACTTCATTGATGTTGGTATCTTCAAAATAAGTTACCCATTTTGCTTCAGTATTTGATTAATATTTATTGTTTAACCCTCTCCTTACCGCTTATTGGAAAATCGTCACATTTGTTATGATGCAACCGTCACTTTTCTCATCCAGATTTCATTTCTTTTTAGTTTAGCTATAAAGAACTTGACATTCTGTAATAGAGATATTGCCAAGATATTGACAATAGATATTGTCGATACACTATCATGTATAGAATTGCTTGTTGCTTTTCTTTGAGTAAGAAGGTCTGTTTTTTTGTGTTGGTGCGGTGTGAAGTTTTGGGAAAATTCTGAAAATGCTGGTAAGGAGAGGTTAAACGTAACAACCTGCCCTGCCATCACGACATACCAAGTGCCAGGTCATTTACCTGCTCCATAAAACTGACACGCCTATGTTGGCTCCCATTTCACAATTCCATCAGCATCTCTACGTCATTAACCCTCTCCTTACCACTCATAGAAAAATCGTCACGTTCGTTACGATGCAACTGACAATTTTTCTCATTCTGATTTCTCTTGTACATCACAAAATTTAAATAAATGCTTTGATGACAGCTAATAATACTAAACAAAGTGTTGTAGAGCTCGCTTGTTACTTTTTGTTTGAGTAATAAAAAAGTCTATTCTTGTGTTGAGTGGGAGTGAATTTCGGGAAATTCTAAAATTATCTGGTAAGGAGAGAGTTAAACTTAATGAAAATGAAAGTTGATGCCAGACTACATATACTTGTATATAGGGAATGAGATTAGCGGAAGAGCAGCGTCCCTTATTGGACGTCACCCATAGTCTGTGACGTCACCGGCAAAAAAGTTATTAGAGAGAGAACGTCATGTTGGTTGTGCGCATGCGTCTCTCGTCCTCGCGGGGCCAGGACGAGAGACCATGCGCACAACCAACATGACGTTCTCTCTCTAATAACTTTTCGCCGGTGACGTCACAGACTATGGGTGACGTCCAATCAAGGGACGCTGCTCTTCCGCTAATCCATTCCCTATAAAGATTTTCAGTGTTATTCAACCTCGTTTGATTAAATTGTATATCTTATAAGTTAACTAGATATTGTGATTATAATTTTTGTCTCCTTTTTTAACCTCAGGCATGGGAGACCCCTCATGTTTGTCGTCACTTTGCCGGTTTAGATTTTCTCTCGTCTTTTAATACGACAATAAACAGGTATAGGGATATTGACCTTAAAAAAAAAAAGAAAAGAAAAATCAAAAAAAAAAAAAAAACCCAGTAAATCATAAAAAAAAGAACAAAAAACTATATTGAATCATTAGATATAAATAATAATAAGTAATAAATAGATAAATAAATAAATGAATAAATGTATAAGTTTAAAAAATTAAAAAAAAAACAAAAAAAAAACAAATTGATTTTATGTGACTTAATAACCCTGTACACTCTTAGATAGTTGAAAATTCTTAATGTTAGGACACAAACATTGTAATAATTACTATCAGTAATTATTACAATTTTTGTCTCCTAAACATTACGAATTTTCAACGTTTCAAGTAGGCAGGTTTGCTATTACCTGTTATCAACTATTTAGCTGCGTCCCTTTCCTTGCAGAATTTGCCTTCCAGACGTGTCCATTCACCGAAAAAAAAACAAGATTTATAGGGAATGAATTAGCGTCCTCGTAAGCGATGACGAGAGACGCATGCGCACAACCAACATGACGTTCTCTCTCTAATAACTTTTCCGCCGTTGACGTCACAGACTATTGGACGCTACTCTTCCGCTAATCTCATTCCTATACAACAAGGAAATACTCAACTAGCGTTTTTTCTGTGTACAAAACTCTTTAAATCAGGACAGTTTTGGAGCCACGTTGAATAACACATGCGTAAGTTGCTTCTTTCTTTTCTCATTATGATCGTACATACATCGCTCTAACATTGACGTTACATTATTACATCATTACAAGAAGAAGTAGTGTTTCAATGGAAGAATAAGGTTCAATGAACATCTTGTAATATATATATATATAAAGATTAAATGCTATGGAGAGCATATTCTTTCAGAAAAATTAAAAATATGCAAATCCAAAATTTTCACCTTCCGACTGATTATGTTTATGCACTGACACATATATAGACTTAGCTCAAGTCCTATAATTTTAATTACAAAATTCAATTAAAACTTCTACACATGAATCCTACATTATACTCTTGTTTCACTTTGATATCAGTATGTGCGTCTGTGTGCTATTGTGTTATAACACTAGCCTTCGGATCTGAAGGTCCAGATTCGAGTTCCGCTCCAAGTTAAGTCCTTGGAAATGGCTCTTTAAATACATTATCTAACTATGCTAGTGACTTTAATGACAACAACGAGTCAAGTAGGGGAGAAATATCTGCCTCCTGGACTTGGAGTAAGTGTAACTTTCCGTCTGAGATCCGGGAGGCAAGACGCCCATTGATGGCGGATCTAAAAGCTGCCAAGAATGCCGAAAGGGACGCCTGGATACATACCCAGCCAGGGTGATTGTGGACGGCAGGGAGCGGACAGTAAGACCGACGACGACGACAACAATCGACATTGGAAGAGCGCCGCGAGCCACCTTTTAAAAGTATCCTTTTTGTTTTTTT
>NW_027626578.1:0-15000 GCF_034508935.2 Berghia stephanieae
TTCTATATAAATTTTTTTATTTTTGGTATTTTGAAGTAAAAGTGATTTTTTTCCCATCTTTTTCTATCAAGGAAATAGTAGAAACCGGCGATAAGATTATAATAAATATATATATATATTTTTAATAATATATATATTTAAATTGAAAAGGATTGATATTGACATCGATACCCTATACAAACTGGGGGTTTGTGGCCTGTTCTGATTGACGGGGGAGGATTTTTTAACAACACTGAATGAATATAGTCCCCCCAAAATTCCCGCCCCCTTTTTTTCCCCCCCCTCCTCCCCTTTTTTTTCCTTTCCCCCCTTTCGCTCATATCTTTAGCCCCCCCTCTTCCTCTCTTTCCTTCCTCTTTTACCTATCAAAACCCAAACACAAAAACCCAAAAACTCTTCTTTTTCCTTCTTTTTTCTTTTTCTTCTTCTTTTTCTTCTTCTTCTTCTTTTTTTCCCTTTTTCTTTCCCCTTTTTTTTCTTCTTTTTCTTTTCTTCTTCCTTTCTTCTTTTTTTTTCTTCTTTTTCATCATCATCTCTACACTTTTTCCAACCCAAATTTCCCCCAAAACCCCCATTTCCCCAAAAGGCACAAATTTCCTAGAACCGAAAACTTTCCATTTGCCACTTTATTTTTTTGGAAATAAAAAAAAATAAAGCTGAATACAATGGATTACCACCAATTTATGTTCTGTGCTTTCAAATTGGGGAAATCGAAACTCCCCAAAAAAACAAACAAAGACTATTTTTTTTAAAAAAAATTAAAAAAAAAATAAAAAAAAAAAAACAAGAAAAAAAAAAAAACCTGTAAAAATAAACTAAAAATTTAAAATTTTAAAAGAAAAACAACAAAAAACACAAATGAAATGAAAAATTTAAATAAAATTTATAAAACCAATTTTCCCCCCCCCCCCCCCCCCCCCCCCAACCAAAAAAAAAAAAAACAAAACAAAAAAAAAAAAAATAAAAAAACAAAAAAAAAAAACAAAAAAGCATAAAACCGGGAAAAATGAAGTTTTCTTCTTGGCAAACCTTTTCCAAAAATTGGCCCCTGGTAAATGAAACCCCCCCCCCCCCCCCCCCCCCTATCATATTTTAAACCCTTCCCCTCGAAAAACGAATCAAACAATACACAAGACATTCGTGTCCCCATGGCAAGACAATTAAGCGTTAAACCCCAACCGTGGGGAAATGGGGAAACCCTTTTATTCAGGCCCCCACGTCAACAAAGCCGCGATTCTATTACGGGCTTCACGCTGATGAAATTCTAACCAATTATTTTAAAATACAAAAAAAAGTTTAAAAATTTAAAAAATACAGTTGGGGGTGGGGGGGGGGGAGATTAACTCTTTAACGCTAGGATTGAATTTCAGTCTAAATATAATATATAGCACATCCGGTGATAACCCTGTAGACCTGTCACCATTACTTGTGACCGATCCTCTCAAAAAGGTATAAAATTGGACGGTACCTGATGATTGAAATACGACGGTTCGGTCCTTGACTTTTTCAGGAGGCACAGAATTGTTTTTTTAAAATTGAGCTTAATATAGCGCAATATCTACTAAATGTGCTCAAAGCGCTTTACAAGGGTCCCTGCTCAACAGCAACATTTAACATGTAGGGCGGGACATGACACCTGTTAGGCGAAACATGCCAAAATAATAATAAGGATAATTTGGGTTTGAGCACATCGCAGGCAGAAGTCTCACCCCCGGCTGTAACGGGATGACGTATGACTGTAAAATAGAGAATAGATAGACTTGTCTGGAATGTTCTCTGTGTTCAACGGTGATAAATACGTCACTGTCTGTTCTACAATGATTAAATAGGAAAAACAAACGACACGGTATATATCGCAATGTGTAAGACACGAGATGTGTAAGCTGGTGGTGGAGTAGATAGCGTGCGGCTTCAGGATTGATTGGTATATTGTGTGCGGTTTGAATGAAGTAAAACCAAGGTGTACATACATGCAGGTCTGATGTCCGAACCCGCTTTTGGGCCGAGTTTAACATTGTTGTAATGGACAATATTTTGGGTCATTTTATTTTTTGAGATTTCCATCGCAGAAATGAATCAGACCTGCAAAAAAGCACACGCCGAGTAAAACCCTTGACCATTTCTATAGCGCAATATCAACTAACCGTGCTCAAATCGCTTTACAATGGGTCCCAAGCCAACAGCAACAGTTAACATGTAGGATAAAATATGATGCCCCTTATTAGGCTATATTTCAATATTTTTTTCCTGACAGAAACAACGCTGTTAAAGGCCAATTTCTCATTTTACACCTGAGTACAATGAAAGAATGTGAGTAGGGAGCCTTTTCCGAGGATTGATCTTTGCTCCGCTTGGATCGGTACTCGAACCCAGGGCCTATAGGTCCGAGGACGCGTGTCATAGCACCAGACCCAACGCCGCACGTTTATAAAGCAATCTATGAAGTGACGTGTGTACATTATTGTTTTTAGTCTACAATTTCCATCATCTGTTTATTCAATTTGACCTTTGACCTTGGAGTTCCCGAAATAGTTCTATTCTTTCTACTTGAAACAAATAAATATATTAATAAATAAAATAATACATAAATAAATAAATGAACACATAAATACAATATTATCCTATCCTATCGTTTAAGACCCAATTGGCTTTTAAGACCTTTAAATGCCCCGTGAAGCTTTTCATGCATAGATACAATTTTTCAAAGTTATACAAACAACATTTATTGTTAATTTGACAATGTTGAGTTTAGAATCACTAGACTACTTCAAATTATTTAATATCTAAATACACACCAGTAAGTGTCGTAGTCCATATTCGCAGTATTAATTTTTTGCTATTTCCATTCATTTGACATGTCCAATTTTATACATTCCAGAGGTTCAATTAATTAATTTACAAAATGTCGACACAAATCTCAGCATCCTGGAATTCCAAACAACCGAGCGGGCACGGGGGTGCGTCGGAAATCCTGCCTTCTGATTGGTCAAAAATCTGCTGGCTAATTCTTAGCCTCAATGAACTATTAGAATAGTTAGTTCAATATCCTGTTTCTAAACTTTCTAATATTATCGAATGTTTAAACACTGTCACCCACCAGACTATATCACCAGATTGCCACGGTGGGTCACCTTGTCATTTGTTGTGTTATGCGTTTAGTTAATAAACTGACAACATCCGCCAGCCGGATATAACGTACCAACACACAAAACTACGTGTAACCTTTAATGTTTATAGACTGATTGATACAATTTAGTGAGAACTACTCATAAAATGGATGGTTAAAAACAATAACAAAGACCTGAGTGACGTCATTTCCGTTCCTTATTTATATATTTGAAAATCAAATATTTTTATGTGTTCTTTTTATTTAAAAAATTCAAACTCAGCTTGTTATAGCCAGGTACCCATCTACACCAGGGTGGTAAGCGTCTCAGTAAATACAATCCCCACCCATGAACAATAACAATATTATATTATTGTATAAAATAGGCGTACTTTTAATTAGCTGTCGGTGTCACTTCTAAGGCGATTGCTGTTTTCATCCTTTCTTTGGTCGGCAAAGTAGAGGGTCGGCGATGTAGAGGGGTCGGCAAAGTAGATGTAGATGGGAAAGGTAAAAGCTGACAGACAACCCGATATAAATTAACCTTTTCTCGGTTGGACGTTTCAAGGGAGGTAAGTTAGTGCATGCTTTGAATAAATACAGAATATTGTGGCTGTTTGAAAACAAACGGTAGAATACAAAGTAAAATGGGTGGCGATGATCTGGAAAAACACGTTATAAATATTTTGGACAGAAAACTCGTCCTTCAAATTAGATCGATCGATTCACCAGTAAACGACCGTACTTATTCTGGAAAATAAAACAAAACAAAACAAAACACGTATCTAAAAATTATGACAGGAAAACTCGTCCTTCAAAAATTGATCTATTTAAATTGGTCACATTTTGGAAGAAAAAAAATAGATAGATAGATAGATAGATAGATAGATAGATAGATAGATAGATAGATAGATAGATAGATAGATAGATAGATAGATAGATAGATAGATAGATAGATAGATAGATAGATAGATAGATAATGGATGGATGGATGATAGATAGATAGATAGATAGATAGATAGATAGATAGATAGATAGATAGATGGATAGATAGATGGATAGATAGATGGATAGATAGATAGATAGATAGATAGATAGATAGATAGATAGATAGATAGATAAGATAGATAGATAGATAATAGATAGATAGATAGATAGATAGATAGATAGATAGATAGATAGATAGATAGATAGATAGATAGATAGATAGATAGAAGATAGATAGATAGATGGATAGATGGATGGATAGATAGATAGATAGATAGATGGATGATGGATGGATGGATAGATAGATAGATAGAGATAGATAGATAGATAGATAGATAGATAGATAGATAGATAGATAGATAGTAGATAGATAGATGATAGATAGATAGATAGATAGATATAGATAGATAGATAGATAGATAGATAGATAGATAGATAGATAGATAGATAGATAGATAGATAGATAGATAGATAGATAGATAGATAGATAGATAGATAGATAGATAGATGGATAGATAGATAGATAGATAGATAGATAGATAGATAGATAGATAGATAGATAGATAGATAGATAGATAGATAGATAGATAGATAGATAAATAGATAGATAGATAGATAGATAGATAGATAGATAGATAGATAGATAGATAGATAGATAGATAGATAGATAGATAGATAGATAGTGCTTTACCACGGGTCCCTGACCAACAACAACACGTAACATGTAGAACGAGACATGACGCCTGTAGGCGATATTACAATTTTGTTTCAACAAAGACAACGCTGTTAACTGTCAGGTACTCAATTTACACTGAGTACGGCGAGAGAATGTGAGTAAAGAGCCTTTTCCAAGGATTCAACTTGCGCCGAGCGAGGCTCAATTTCAGGACCCTCTCATCCGAAAGCAAGTGTCATACCACTAGACCAAAGAGATTAATAGCTGATCCATATTTTACTATCAAACCAATGTGAACGCCTGGTTCATACAGAGATAATACCGTCCTGTGAGGATCGGGCACATATTGGACTTTTCCAAGGACTGATTGTCTCGGGATTGTAGATGTCAAATATGACATTTATACTTGACATCGTGTCATTAAAGTACAAATGGGTGCAGGTAGAGGTTGCACTGCTATTGTCTCTGAAAGCGTGCAATGTTGCACTGGTATGTCTATGAATGGGTGATGGGAATGGTTGAATTGGCATAGCCTTTATAGCGAAAACACCTCGCCAGTCCCAGGTTTGAGAGTTTTTGCCAAGATGAGTCATTTTATTTAAAGCTCAAGACACTGGGATCAACTCTGGTTTTTGTTTTTAAATACTAGTGGAGAGCCCGTCATATTTGCAGGGAATTAAAGGCTACCATGACCAGACACTCGTTTATGTTAATTATTATACAACTGTATTGTGGAAATTAACATAGATCGAGACGAATCTTGTTTGAGTCAACAACAATCAAAATCGGTCAGGTAATAAAGTCTGTAGGAGCGCGCAAATGGATCTGGCAACATGGTGGCCAGATAGCGATTAAAAATGTCAAATGACCGATCGTTTGGCCCTAGAAATTTTATAGATTATTATTTGATTCAACAGGTCATTGACCTACCCTTAATTTTTAAAAAGAGGTTTACAAGTTCCTCTTCTGTCAATCTGTAAAACATAGATTTATAATCGTTTAGAATTTACCAGTTATTCTGTGCTTATTTGGAACAATTGAACATGGACTTCACGGAACAATTTTGCCCCCCAGCCCTTTTAACAAAATTTTATTTATTTTTTAAAAAAGGAATAGATAAATTGTTCTGACACTCGACTTAAACTTAAATAATTAAAAAAAAACCCACCGATGATTTACAGCTTAATGAACGTTGTCACGTGTTTGTCAATGTGTCAGAGCCATGTCACCAGCTGTCAAAAGGTGAAGGTCTTTTGTTTGGGCCGGATAGAGAATCACTGTCAGTCCCGCCGCTGCTCTAATACATCTTTGTCTGTTGACACAGACGACAAGCGCCTTTCAAGGGAATATTTCGGGGTCTTTCATGCAGTCCTAAGCAAACAGCTGGCTTCTAAAGGCAACGCGTTACACGTTTAATGAGCTTTAATGAAAGGGAAGACAGTAAATTGTAAAATGGGATGTCGTGTAAACTTGGTCACTCTCGTCTGGGGTTGACTGGGAAAACCCGATTTATTTTAAATGTAATAATAATATCAGGGGCGGTGCAATACGTGAGGAAGACGGTGCTCTGAGCACCACGTTTGTGCTTGTAAATGTATCTCTGTCGAGCATAGTCAAGCTTACTGAAAGAAAATTGTCATTAAAATATAGGCTTGTGTAAATGTCTGATTCTCTAAATGAAATTTTTAAAAACCACACACACACACACACACACACACACACACACACACACACACACACACAAGAAGCAAACCAAAATCGACCCTCTAAAAAAAACACCTCTCAAACCTGGGACTTCAATGAAGAATTTGCAAGTCCCAGGTTTGAGAATTTTTGTCAAAATGGGAGACATTTTAATCGATCAAAATTTGAAGGACGACTTTTCTGCCCAAAATTTTAAATACGTGTTTCTTTGGGGTTTTTTTTTTTTTTAGACGGAGTTCGGCAAATTTATGTTGTTTTTAATTTTTAGACCAACGAATATCATAGAGAGAAAAATGCCAAATAAAATGTATTTCTGGTTATCTTAACTTTGAAATCAATTTCGTGGAATCTGGTTTATCCCACAATAGCACCGTTCTGATATGAATGGTCACAAATGATTTTAGACTGGAACAAAGAAGCTGACACGTCATCAGTACCACACAAAAAAAAAAAAACAACAACAACAAAAAAAAAACAACAACAACAACAAAAACAACCGTCTCGCAATTTTAATTGCCATTTTGTCCGTGTGTCATTTGTGACATTTGACAAGTTTAATTTTGACATGAATCCAGGCGTCGATTGTCTCTAACAAATTCATGTTGGTTTTTAATCTACATCTCGTTTGGGGGTCTGATTTTAGATTTCAAAATACTATTCTACATTCTATAAATAGAAGACAGTCTTCCTGCAAAGTCACGAGGCCCATGGAGTTGGAGCTCACCCCGGTTTCTATAGCGTGAAACAGACAACAGTTATTGTTTGCTTCCCTTTTGATATGACGCTAGTCTATCAAAGAGTATTTTCCGTCAGATTAAACAGACCCAGCTACCCAATCATTGCAGGGTAGACGTTGGGGGGTGGGGGGGGGGGGAATGGGGGGTAGGGGGGGGGGGTCAGACGAAAAGAAAAATCTCTATTACACTTGGGATCGATCTCAGTCTTTTTGGGTGTGAAGTGAATGCTCTACCAACTGGGCTAACGGTAACCCAAGTTACTCAAAGACTCATTCAAATGGATACGCCTGGTGTCCTACAACTGAAATGATTCTCCGTCACTCTGGTGGAGAGATAGAGAGTATAAAGACACACACACACACACACACACACACACACACACCGAGAGAGAGAGAGAGAGCGAGAGAGAGAGAGAGAGAGAGAGAGAGAGAGAGAGAGAGAGAGAGAGAGAGCGGTGATGATTATATTGTTGATGATGCTGATAATGATGATGATGATAGTGATAATAACGATGAAGGTGATGATGATGATGATGATGATAGTGATAATAACGATGAAGGTGATGATGATGATGATGATAGTGATAATAACGATGAAGGTGATGATGATGATGATGATAATGATGATGATAATAATAGTAATGATAATAATAATAATAATAATAATAATAATAATAATAATAATAATAATAATAATAATAATAATAATAATAATAATAATAATAATAAATATATAATAATAATAATAATAATAATAATAATAATAATAATAATAATATAATAATGATAATAATAATAATAATAATAATAAATAATAATAATAATAATAATAATAATAATAATAATAATAATAATAATAACAATAATAACAGTAATGCTGGTGATTATAATCATTACTATAATAATAATGATGATGATGATGATATTTTGCTGTTGGATGTCTGACAAAGTGGGTGCCACTGTATATCACGTGATACCAATTACACAGAATGTCAAATGATATCCGATACGTTAATATCACGTCATAATGTGTTTTTGATGAGAGAACTATATGGCGTTTGGCGCCGGTAGGAATAGCACGTAATTACACTACACAGCCGATGGGGGCATCTTTAATATAGCTACACTGATGGGAATGAACCACTGGATCAAAGGGAGGTCACTCAACTCAGTTTTTAGACCACCCGTTGGGGGAATTAGTTCTCATTAGATTCTTACAATCAAGACTAGGTTTACACATTGGTTTGTGTGTTGGTATCATTCATCTGGCGGGTAAAAAGGTGAGTACTTTACCCATAGACATAGCACCATTAGGATTTATATTTTGTCGTTTGCACGAGTTCGAACCAGAGATGTTAATCATTTTAACTGGGTTTTTTTCCCTCTTTAGTTCCCGGGATTTCTTATCTTGAAGCAGGAGACTGGGTCCCTGGGTTTCTTGGTGTGCATTCGTATAGTGGCATATCCACTTAACCTGCTCAAAGCATTTTACAATGGGTACCAAACCAACAGTAACACTTAACATGTAGCATGAAACATGACGCATTTTAGCCTATATTAATTTTTCTTTTTTTCCGACAGAGACAACGGTTATAACGGCCAGGTACTCATTTTACACCTGAGTACAGTGAGATAATGTGAGCGAAGAGTCTTTTACGAGAACTCAACCATGCGTTGATCCGAGCTGGATTCAAACCCAGGGTCTTCAGAGTTGCGAACAGGGGCAAACACTCAAAATTCACGCCACTGGTCGTTGGTACTTGAAATAAATTTATAAGTAAGATGTGATGCACCCCGTTATTATATGGCTTGGGGTGTTGGGGAACTCGTGGATTTTGTAGCTCCACCAACACCACCACAACCACCACCACCACCGGCATCATCAGGGGAGGGGGGAGGAAAGGGTAAGGAGAAGGAGGGGAAGAAGAAGAAGAAGAAGAAGAAGAAGAAGAAGAAGAAGAAGAAGAAGAAGAAGAAGAAGAAGAAGAAGAAGAAGAAGAAGTGTTTTGTGTTTGTGTGTTCGGGTGTGATAGGTAGAGAGCAGGGGCGGTTGGTCACATTGTATTTAAGGCGGCACAAATCCGAAATACATAATCAAATTTTATTGGTCTAGTTAATTTAACTTAATTTGACCTACTTTGTATGTGTGTGTGTGTGTGTGTGTGTGTGTGTGTGTGGAGGGCGGTATTGCAATTGTTTGCATATGTGCGTGTATTTGTGTGTGCGTGTATGTGTGTGTGTGTTAGAATATTAACGAGACGTACTCACAAAAGAGCATCAATTATTTGGAACAAAACTTGTCTGTTAACTTTCACCTGTTCATTATAACGACTCACAGACGCAGCATGTCCTGTTTCCAACTGATTTCTTATATCTACAACGTTGAAAAGTTCATATTTAACAGCATCTGTGACATGGCTTTTTGATTCAGAATGTTTCTTCAGTGCCTGAGAGATGTGCGCAATATCACTGAATCCTCCTGTTGTCCGTTATAGCATACATCACCAAAAATCAAGCAATAAAAACAATGAAGCCTTTTACGGCTTTCACTGGCAGTAAGCCATTCAACATTTTAAAAATAATCATTATTAAATTATTAAATCGGCGCTGTCTCCTCGGAGTGTTAGAAACTAAGTTAAAATTCACTGGTTTGTGTGGACCTAAATCTTTCACCACTATTTTCTCTTGAGGGGATAAGTGTCGGAATTGATTATCAATTAAAAATCAACATGATTCATGATTGGTTACAAATTACAGAAATAACTTTTTAAAATAAAATGATTCAAGATAAAAACAGGTAGGTTTCATAAACAATGACAACAGCGATAATACATTTCTCTGAATACTAACGGTATGACACACAACTTTAGAATAATAGAATTTAAAAATCCACATTTAATTCCAAACGCAAAGCACTTGTTAACTTCACACACAATCAGCGACATCTTTATAATTATACTATTATTAGTATTAGACAATGCACACAATACAAGTTGAATAGGGATCGTTGGGAGTGTGCGGGGATGAAGGACTCCGTGGGGTCAGGGGTTTTTATTTATAGTACCATGGGGCTCTTCTCGGTGCATACTTTGTTTACTGTTCTTTTTTATATTTAATATATATTTAAGCAAAACAAACAATGATAAAATATATATTTATTGCCATTCTCTTCATCCGTATATCTAAGTGAAGCAAAGCCTCTTCTTTCAGTGATAAAACTGATATGGTTTTAATTTATCCCAAGTAGGACCTCAGGGCGTGCATCGCTAGATTGGCCGTCTTGGCCTAATTATTTTAGCAGTGAAAGACAATAGTTAGTTGGGGAGGAGGGTGGAGGGAGATTGGGGAGTGGTAACTAACTTTCTTCAAGGTACAACGGAGTATAGGATCAGGACAGGACGGCCAAACGAAGACTGGCTCATATAAACAACAAAAAACTTCCCCACCACACCACACCCTCCACTTATTGTCACCCCGCGCAGGCAACGGGGGAAAGATGAAACGTGCCGATTTGACGCTTCCTACGCGGAGCGACGCACGAGTCATCAAATATTAAATTCAAAACAAAAAGCAGTATGTGCTAAATTTTTAATTTTATCAAAATTTTAAAATTGAAGTTTTTTGTTTGGTTGACATGCTACTCTACGGAAAATATAGGGCGGCACAAAACAACTTCGCTCTATTGACCGACCGCCAGTGCAGAGAGAGAGAGAGAGAGAGAGAGAGAGAGAGAGAGAGAAAGAGAGAGAGAGAGAGAGAGAGAAGAATGAGAGAACATAAAGATATGAGCGAAAACGAGGAGAGAGGAAAAAAGAGAAGACGTGGGGAGGGGGGAGGAAAGAGAAAGAGAGAGATAGATAGATAGATAGATAGATAGATAGATAGATAGATAGATAGATAGATAGAGAGAGAGAGAGAGCGAGCGGGAGAGAGAGAGAGAGAGAGAGAGAGAGAGAGAGAGAGAGAGAGAGAGAGAAAAGCGCTGATAAAGAAAAGAGAAAACGGTTAAAAAAAAAGAGAGAAAACGATAAAGAAGATAAGCACTAAAAGAGAGAAGATAAAGAAAGAAAGAGAGGGAGAGAGATTAGGGGTGGGGGAGAGATAGAAAGATAGAAAGAACAAGAGAAAGAGATAAAACAAAACAGAGAGAAAGATAGAGAGAGAGAAAGAGAAAGAGAGGATAGAGAGAGAGAGGGGGGGAGAAAGAATGTGTGTGGGCGTGTGTGTGTGTGTGTGTGTGTGTGTGTGTGAGAGAGAGAGAGAGAGAGAGAGAGAGAGAGGGAGAGAGAGAGAGAGAGAGAGAGAGAGAGAGAAAGAGAGAGAGAGAGAAAGAGAGAGAGAGAGAGAAAGAAAGAAAGAAAGAGAGAGAGAGAGAGAGAGAGAGAGAGAGAGAGAGAGAGAGAGAGAGAGAGAGGGGGGGGGGGTGGAGAGATTGAGGACCAGCTTATGCATCAGCCTGCTGGTTCTACTTGTTTGAACTTTTAAGTGAGATATAACGATGTTTGCTGGCGTTTTTACAACCTCTTTGAAGTGTGCATCTCGTCGTGTGTGTGTGTGTGTGTGTGTGTGTGTGTGTGTGTGTTTGTGTGCGTGTGTGTGTTTGTGTCTATGTGTGTGTGTGCGTGTGTGTGTGTGGCATTTAGTGAAGCGATAAGGGACTTGTAACATTTGAAAAGGTGTAACATTTGACTAGGAGAGAAAGTGCTAGGATTATCTATTGAAGCAATGCAATCAGGTAAAATACTCACAACATCCGCCATCCGGATATAACGTACCAACACACACACCTGTGTTTAACCTATAACATATCATAGCATCAACGTTTTTTCCTTCCAGGTACTCATTTTACACCTGAGTAAGGTGAGAAAAATGTAAGTAAAGAGTCTTTTCCAAGGACTCAAATTTGCGCCGCCTAAAATCGTGATCCAAAGTTCACCCGACGAGTGGTGTCATGTACGACTATGTGGTCTTGTGGTATGACACTCGCTTTCGGATCGGAAGGTCCTGGGTTCGAGCCTCGTTCGGCCCATGAGTCCTTGGAAAAGGCCCTCTACTCACATTCTCTCATCGTACTCAGGTGTAAAAGAGTTGTCTCTGTCCGAAAAAAATGTGTAATATCGCCTAACAGGCGTCATCATTTCACGTCCTACATGTGATGTGTTGCAGTTGACCAGGGATATTTTGTAAAGCGTTTTGAGCACTTCTTGTGGATATTGCGCTATATAAAAGCTGAATGAATCTGAATTAATGAAATGACAAGATCACAAAGCCACGCACGAGAAAAAGGAGAAATAAAAAGAATGAGTTTTAGGTCCTTGTCTATGGGGACACAAATAGACACAGACTGGCAAATGGCTAAACAAACACATGGATGGACACACGTGTAAACACACATTGGAGACAAAGAACATACATACACACACACACACACACACACACACACACATACACGCACCTAACAAACAAACAAACAAAAATATTTTTAAAAAACAAAACAAAAAACCCCCACATACACACTCATAATAGGTTATGTGGTCTAGTGCTATGATACACGCCTTCGGATCGGAAGGTCCTGGGTTCGAGCCTCGCTCGGCGCATAATTGATTCCTTGGAGAAGGCTCATTAGTTACATTCTCTCACCTTACTCAGGTGTAAAACGAGTACCTGACCGTTAACGCTGTTAACGGTGTAAAACGGGTACCTGACCGTTAACAGCGTTGTATCTGTCGGCTCACCCCGATATCTCACCGTTTCGACGTGCGTGGTCACATGTCATACGGATGTTATGTTTGTGTGTATCGGATAGCAACAACTGATTTTAAAGTTAGAAAAACAATAAATAGAAATAGATAAAATTCCCTTTATTCGTCCCTAAGGGGCAATTTGTTTTCAGACTCTATTCAAAGGAAGAGTTGGAATAACCTTGGCGTTAGCCGCAATGCAGACAGAAAAGTAAGCGGGCAATGCAGACAGAAAAGTAAGCGGTCAATGCAGACAGAAAAGTAAGCGGGCAATGCAGACAGAAAAGTAAGCGCGGCAATGCAGACAGAAAAGTAAGCGGGCAATGCAGACAGAAAAGTAAGCGGGCAATGCAGACAGAAAAGTAAGCGGGCAATGCAGACAGAAAAGTAAGCGGGCAATGCAGACAGAAAAGTAAGCGGGCAATGCAGACAGAAAAGTAAGCGGGCAATGCAGACAGAAAAGTAAGCGGGCAATGCAGACAGAAAAGTAAGCGGTCGCGAGGTGAATTGAGCGACGTCTAGTCAAACTTGGTACATTTCGGGCACGAAGCAAAGACCATACGCTGAGCTATCCCAAAAAGAAAATATGAAATTTGGATTGACACATTTTATGTCATTATATTTATAGGAAAGACAAGCAATGACGTCACATCCGCTACTCTTCTGGTTCCTAAATCCTTGGAAGTGTGTATGTAACCAGTCCTTCGGTACTAATAATTAATGGGTTACATAAAGGTGGTATAACTATTTCTGTAGCAGTACCGATGAATAGGCAGATTCTAAGGATTACGGGACGTAAAAGAGTGAGGATGGATGATTTTTATTGACGACCAGAGACTAGAAAATTAGATGCCATCAATCTGACACCAGAAGATGAAGTAATATAAGGTACGTTTTCATGTCCTCGGATGGTGTGGTTTTACACTTCCAATGAAATAGGAACCAGTCTTGTGACACTTTTATTTCCTATTCTACTCTATAAAACTCACGTAAACTTTACACAAGTTTGATATTGGTGTCTATACATTCTATTTTTAGTATCATCATCACTTTGACGGGGTCCCGATAGCTCAGTTGGTAGAGCACTCGCTTCACGCGCAAAGGGACCGAGATCGATCCAGGATGAAGTTGATTTTTTTTTCTGATCCCCTGTCCATCCAGCAGTGATTGGGTATCTGGATCTGTTAGATCTGGCGGAAATCACATTGCGATAGACTAGCGACATATCCAAAGGATAGCATGTAATTGCTATTGTCCGTTTCACGCTATTTAAAACCGGGATAAACTCCGGCTCCATGTGCTGGATGGCTCTGAAGGAAAATTTTATCACTTTGACATAACACTGTGTTGAGATGATGGGTGACATTCAAACGACTCACCAACACCCCCACTCACACACATACATACATACATACACGCACAGACACATACAAACACAAACACACACACACACACACATACAAACACAAGCAGACACAAAACACACACGTACCATATATCCTCTAACACACACGAACAACCCGTCATAAACACAAATTAAATACACACACACACAAAAATAACCACACACACAAACAGACACACACACACACACACACAGACAGACATCCAATTGTATCTGCCTCCCCAAACGTGTTAATCACGTGACATCACAGACATATTTCACCCCCATGTTCTATGATGACGTGTGAGATGCCAGCCATTCCCGTCACTCCTCGGGGCATTTTGGCAGTCCGAGCCAGGCGATAGCAGGAATGTAGACAATGCAATGGGCATCAAACAGGCAGGGCATACCACGGCGAGTCATTGACTCTCGTGAGTTCTTTGACTGGGCGCTAGACTTTATCAATAACAATGGCGTAGTATGGAAAAACACGGGTGGAAAAATTTGGCCAGAAAACTCGTCCTTCAAATATCGATCGATTAATTTAACGCTCATCTGGACAAAATCTCTCAAACCCGGGACTCTCCTAGAAGACTTCACTGAAGTCCCAGGTTTGTGAGTATTTTGACAAGACGAGTGTCATTTTCATCCAGTGATGACATTCGA
>NW_027626579.1:0-5938 GCF_034508935.2 Berghia stephanieae
CCCCCCCCCCCCAAAAACAGACCCTTTGTAGGCGCTGATCATTTGTTTTTTGCTGTTAGCTAGTACCCAATGTAAGTACATTCGGCGGATATTCCCCAATAGAAAACCGCGTTGAAAAGAATAAATTTATTATTTTTGATTTTTTAAAAATAACTTGTTTTGGAACATTTCCCAATTTCATTTCAAGCAAGATTATACTTTATTTCATAAATTCATTAACGTTTATCAAATTTGTCACTTCTTTTTTCATAAGCAAATTATATTTAATCGCTTAAAGTATCGTTGTCAAATACGAGAGGAAAAGAACGTACCCCAGATAGAAGGAGGGGGACGTAGACCAAGAAGTTAGTAAAAAACAAAAAAGATAACTTGATTTTACGACATTCAACATAGTGCTCATATATCATGGGCACGGCGGGCGTTAACCAATCGTACTTTTCTTGAATCATGTCTAATGGCTATCGGCTATCACCACGATTACCAACATTTTGTTGGAAAAATGAAAAGGGTGGTGCACAGAAATGATGATAATAATGTGGAATACAAGGTCACCATACACCTGGGGTCGTCTGGCAGGGGGAGTGTGTCCTTTGGCTGTTTGATGAGTGAGTTAACATGACTCGTCGTGTGCTATGTCAAGCCATGTTGGACAAGGTCATAATTGATATTTGGGGAAAAGGACGAAGACGTTTTCACGATTATTGATGTGTTACGGAAGGTTCTTCTTGGGGCCACAAAAAAGGGACAACACGTTACCTGCCAAATACTATTTTACACCTGATAAAGTGAGAAAATGTGAATTAAGTGCCGAGTGTCTTATCAAAAGGCCACAGAGCCCGAATAAAGTCATGCTAGGCTAGATAAACAAATGAAAAATCTAGGGGGTTTTTTTAACGCCTGATAAATATTTTAAGATATTGTAAAGTTGCGATTTTTTTTTCGCACAATAAATACAAAAAGAGATCTCTTATCTCCCATCCCGTGGTTGCCTAGCGTTATAAAGAAAATACAAAGCTACTAGACCTCTGGACTGTACAACTATAAGAGAAACTTAAAGAATAAAAGAATGACTTTAAACTTTCGGACTCAAAACCCTTCTTCAGCTAATCAAGGAAAACGATTAAAACAAGAAAACTTTACGTGAAATCCGAATAAACGCGATGGGAAAATCTCTTAATCAACTTCCAGTAGGATTAAGGGATGGCGAAATGTTTTTTTAATTTGGGTTTTTAATTGTGGCTGAAAGAAGGTTTCGATCACGAAATTTTCCGTATTCAGTTTTTATTTCTTTTTTTTTTTTTTTTTTTTTTTCTTGTTTGGTTTATTGCTTATTTTTTTTTAAAAGGGGGAGTGTTTTTTTTTAATTTTGTTATTTTGGGTTTGTTGTTGTTTTGGTTTCTTTTAAGCTGTTATGATTATTATTATTCCAATACTTCTTCAGAGCAAAGTTTGTAGCGAATCCAACGAGATTGTTAACAATATTTTTTTTTCTAAGGTAAGCACTTCACACTACCTACTCGACTGAGATGTAGCCCAATACCTGAATACAGACAGTAAAAATCTTTGGGAAAGAGTAAAAAAGAATAAGACCTTAACGGTAGACGTATTCTTGGCGAAAGGAAATTTAAATTCCCATGGCCTCCTGCTGGGTTACCACACTCCCCAAAACTCGACTGAGACGTAGACAAGTACCTGGATACAGACAGAAAAATCATTGAAAGAGTAAAATAAGAAAAGACACTTAAGGGTAACGTATTCTTTGCGAAAGGATAATTTTGAACCCCTATGCCTACTGCGGGGTTACCACACTACCCAACTCGACTGAGACGTAGACAAGTACCTGAATACAGACAGTAAAAATCATTGAAAGAGTAAAATAAGAATAAGACACTTAACGGTAGACGTATTCTTTGCAAAAGGGAAATAATATTGATTCCCTATGCCTACTGCTGGGTTACCACACTACCCAACTAAACTGAGACGTAGACAAGTACCTGGATACAGACAGTAAAGAACATTGAAAGAGTAAATAAGAATAAGGCATTAATGGTAGACGTATTCTTTGCGGAAGGATAATTTGATTCCCTATGGCCTACTGCTGGGTTACATCTATAATAAAATTGAGAAGCGCATTGGGCATGCTTCTTACTTATTCTCTTGATTCCTTGGTGGACATAAGGCGCAAACAAATTCCTCAAGGCATCTCTGTCCTGAACCCAGCCAGCTCAACTCATTCCATGTCTTTCCAGCCTCTGTCTTCAACCGTCCTACCTCCTGCTTGGACTTGCTCAAAGACATTTCAAAAATGGAAACATCCCTTCGGCTTTAATCTCTATTTGCCATTAAGGTTGAATCTGGCTCGCCCAAAATATAAATGTCTTTTATTTTCTTCTTGGCGTTTCTGAGCGTGATGCTTTTTTTTTTAAATGGTGGATTGCTGGCCCAAAGCTCAACCCTCACCAATTTGATTCAATAGTCTGATGTCACGTCCGCCCAGCAACGAGCAGCTGGTTCGAAACAAAGAAAATCGTACTTTTTATTCTTCATGCTGCTAGAACTTTTTCACATGTCTTTGCGATCAGAATGTATAAAAGTCAAAATATGATCAATTTATAATGCTTTTTTCCCTCTGGATCCACTTCTATGCGCTCGGGAAGTATTTCATAAGGACGTCCGCCATTATTCCGATAGTTTAGAACCAGTTGTTACGGGGGAAGTGACGTCATGAGTGTTGAAGCCTATTTCTCATCCCGGATTTGGGCCCAGGCAATGGGGGGTTACCACCGTGGAAATGTTCTATAGAAAATATTCATACTCATTAGATGCATTTACTATATAATCTGGGCTATGTCATACAGATCGGAACAAGTTTTCAAAACAATTACATCTTTTTGACAAAATGAAGTCTGTGTCTCCCCCCCCCCCCCCCCCTTTCTCATCCCTCCTATTTATCTATCAATCTATATATCGATCTCTCTCTCTCTCCCCTCTCTCTCTCTCATCTCCTCTCTCTCTCTACCTCCCTCTCCCACTCTATGTATCCATCGTCCTTTCTATTTATTATTTGTCTATTTATCAATCCATCTACTCGTATCTATCACTTTCTCTAATTTTGCCCTGTGTTAATAAACATAGATACTACGCTGTGCTGAAGGTGTCGACGTCTGATGCAGTCCATTCATTAATGAAATATACTTTTCTTTTACTGATAATAATAACACATTATTTTGTAAGGCAAGGGGTCAGTGTGGTCTGTCACAGGTACTTGAGTGATTCCGACGTTAACCATCTTGATGACGGGTTTGCGTTTGACGTGTGACGTTGGCGTGTGGGCGTGTGGGCAGTGTGAAGTAAGTACTCACCACATAATAGACAATACACGCTACCTTTACGCCGATATCATTCAGTTTTTTATAAAGTAGCTGAAGAGGGGAAAATCCTGCTGAAGAGGGTGTGGGAGCAAAGTTGAAATGAATGTGATAATTATGGCGTTATAGTATAAATTTATACTTGGACATGCTCAACGTTGGGGATATTAGGTACAGATTATTACCCGATAGTAAAGCTCGAGACCAGGTTTTTGGGTACGTGTGATGACGAGGCATGCGTAATGAACAATACCGTCCCCTTGCATTGACAAAACGCTTTTCTTTCATGTGTGCAGAAAATTATTGATGCTAAACGTTTATGTAGAATGCAACCCAAAATACCCACCGGATCTAAAACGTCTCAACACACAAACCTCCTGTTTATAGTCTGATTTATGTATGAAATGAAAACTAATCGTTAAAATGGGCTCTCTAAAAACAATAACAATTTAAATTAAATATTTATACTACTATTAATGTGATTTTCAACTTGATAGATTGTCTAAAACCCATGACTTCTTGGAAGTCTCATTTGAGGACTTTTTGACAAGTTTAGGGTCATTTTTACCAATCATTATAAATTGAAGTCACAATTACTGTCCAAAATGAAAAGATCGTGTTTTGTCAAAGAACCCAAAATGAAACATGGGTAGCGACATGGGACTGGGAAAAGATTTTATACAATATGCAGCTGTGTTATTATCCGTTTTTATTTTCTGATACATATCGTGTCCCCCGTTGGACTTTGATCAAGCACGTAATATGGCTTCTTTGTTTTAGTTCTAAGTTTCAAGCCCGGTGCCCATGGACAAATGGAACTATTGGGGGCATTCCGGTTTTTGAGGCGTGAACCAATAAGCAGTTACATGGGGAAAAATTATAGGGAAGAAAAGTCGTGACACAAACCCCCACTCTTTTGGTTCCTTAACCTTGGGGGTATGTATGTAGCCAGTCCTTCTGAGTACAATAATGAATATGTTTTCATAAAAGTGGCATAACGTGGTTCAGAAGCAGGGTAATTGGCAGACTCTTAGGATTACGGACGTAAAAGAACGAGGATCGATGATCATCATTGACGACCAGCATATTTATTTAGACTAGACTAAAAAATAAGATACCCTAACCTGATACCAGAAAAAATAACAATGTAAAAATTTAAAATTTAATGTAAGCTTCAATTTAATATACGAAAACAGATAAAATGGGCGTTTCGGGTTTTCCCCTTTATCAAAAAAACAGGATGAATGAAACACTACAGACGAATTTAGAAATGTGGCAGGCGTTGTCGAATAAACAAAAACATGGATGAGCAGGAATAGGATGACACCAGAAGATGAATTAAACATGGTATGTATCAATTCCTTCGGAAGAATGGTGAAAAGGAACCAGTTATTTGACACACATTTATTTCTTCCAATTAATTCGAAAACTAAAAGTAGCTCTGATTTAAAAAACAACTTTTATAAACGCCTGAAATTGAGTTTTTTGTTCATGCATAATAATGTTAAGTGGACTTAAAAATTTTTGCTAATTGGCTTTCATATCAATACTATTAATTGTTGTTGTTGCAAAGTTGTAGTGTAATAATGATGATAAGTGCTATCGTTCAGCGCCATGAGCACTTTTATGGATATTGGGCTTATAAAAAATAAATAGAATCAGTGGTGTGCGGTGAATTACGCTCCTAAAGATTCAAGTTGATGCGAGGAAACAATTTGTATGAATTCCTAGCACGTACTAAAGAAATTTTTATTTCTAATATCTTGTCCCCTGACAACAGCGCGCCCCAAGAAAATATTGTTTACATGTCATCACTCGGTCGAACTTAAATGGTACTAAATTTATCTGACATGCGGTCTTGTGGTATGATACCACCTTTGGTCGGAGGTCCGGGGGTTCTAACCTCGCTCGGCGCATAGTTGAGTCCTTGGAAAAGGCTTTTTACTCGCATGACTCTCACCCCACTCAGGTATAAAATGAGTGGGCTGGCGTTAACAGCTGTGTCCTGTCAGGGGGAAAAAAATTAATACGCCTGAATGGCGTCATGACTCGTTCTACATGTTTAAAAAATATTGCTGTTGGCTGGGGGCCTATTGAAACCCTTTGAGTTTGAGCACGTTTAGTGGACAAATTTTCCTATATATGTTAAATCTTAAGTTGTTTTCTGTTTGTTTATTTATTTTTTTGTTTGGGTTTTTGTTGGTGTGTGTTTTGGTTTTTTTTGGTTTTTGTTGTTTGTTTTTTTTTTTTTTTGTTTTTTTTTTTTTTTTTTTTTTTTTTTTGTTGTTTTTTTTTTTTTTTTTTTGTTTTTTTTTTTTTTTTTTTTTTGGTGGGAGAGGGGGGGGGGGTTGAATTTTTTTTATCGGTGCCCCAAAAATAGTATCAAGGTAAAGAACCAGATGACAAAACTCACTCTCAAGTATAGAGACAATAAATAAGCATAGAAATATAACATAGTCTTCATTGGAAAAAAATCATAAATAATGTAAACCCTTTTACGAAAGAGTTGGTTGGTAAAAAATCAAATAAAAACTTTAGCCCACACAGTAGAAAAAGCGCTTTCAAATTTT
>NW_027626580.1:0-5939 GCF_034508935.2 Berghia stephanieae
GGAAAAAGACCTCTTCCCCCCCCCCCAAAAAAAAAAAGAAAAAAAAAAAGCATGTGAATGGAATAATTATAAAAGCAGAAGAAAACGACGACGACCAAAGACGACGTGGAAAGCAACTGTCGACAGTCGATAGAGACATGAAAACCGTGGAGCTGACACGGAACGAGGCATACAGGTCAGCACAGGGCAGAAAGGAATGGCAAATCTGGTTGTCCCTGGTGAAAATTTTTATTTTCTGAGACAATGTGCTCAACAGAGCAGTTTAATATTTATTTGAAGTAAATCGGTGATTTTTCATGACGTTATGGTCAGATGTACGGGAAAGGTATCCAACAACTTTTCTTAAATTAATTTCAGAATTTTTCAACTTGACTAGCTATAAAAAATATTTAAAGTGAAATTGAGCTTTGATTTTTCGCTAAGATGTACAAAAAGGATTAATATAATCATTTATGACAATAACTCATTTTTGATAAAATTGACCTTCTAACTAAATTTTGGCAATATCTCAGTTCAAACCTTTTCACCATCCGACTGATTATGTCATTTACTGTAACACTATTATTATGTCAGACACTGGAGGAACAAAGGTCTTAAGGGAAGTGTTGTCAGATTGTTTCATTTATGCCTTTGTAATTTTAGTTATAAAACAATATTCCAAATTCTTTTCTTATCATAATGTAGGAATGGCTGACCATGCTTATCCATCCTAACTTCATAAATATAATAAATAAAATAAAGTATGAACAATTATTCAGAGAATTTCCATGGATTGATTTACATTTATGTTGACCAGGGAACCTTTGTAAAGCGCTATGAGCACATTTAGCGGATATTGGGCTATATAAAGCTCAATTAAAAATTCAATTACAATGTTCAATGAACTTCACGATGTGTCATATTATATTCTCCCATCAGGTCCTTTTACACCCTATTTCCTTTTCGTATAGTACCACTCGCCTTTTAGGCGTCTTTTTGTACTGGCAGTCAGACAATATCCGTCAATGCCCGTAGCCAGTTTCTCATCCACACCCGAGTCGAGTGATTCAAATAAAATAGTATTGTTCAGCCTATATTTTTAATAAATCACACTTTTGTGGTTTAAGAGGAGTGTATCTTCAATGAACCGACAGAATGAGGTCAGAGCATCGCTGCCAAAGTGCATATCCAGTAGATAATGTAAAAGAAAATATGGCTCTTTCCTATTAAAAAAAAAAACACTCGAGCTTTTATAAAGCGCAATATCCACTTAATGTGCTCACATAACGTGCTCAAAGCGCTTTACAAGGAACCGCTAGCCAGCACCAACACTAAACGTAGGATGAGACATGACGTCTATTGGGCGATATTACAATTTTTTCCGGGTGAAAGAATGTAAGTAAAGAGCTTTTCCAAGGACTCAACTTGGCAATGCTCACAGTGGGACTCGAACCCAGGACGTTCAGATTTGAAGGCAAGTGTCATATAACAAGACCACATATCCGCCTATTGGTCAAAAAGGAAAACTAATGTAGAGTCTGAAAATACAATATACTCAAATGTTAATATTCAATGTAATTTTGTCTCTCAATTCAATACTCAAAGCTGAGATCATCCAGAATTTAAATAGGATTGAGGTTATATGTCAAATTATAATACTCACAGTCCAAAATCCAAGCCTTTGCTCGGAATCCTTGAACGACCGTGAATGATCTGAACGGAAGGTCAAGGCCGCTGTGTTTTGGCCGATGACTTGGTGGAGCTTCTTTTCCCCTGCCTGCCCAATTTCCACAATAGCTTTTATGTTCAGATAAACTGCCTGTGCTGGCGTCCAAGAATGGATCAAACGAGAGACTGTCGTAGACACACTTCCCCTGGACATAACGGTTTTATTATATTTTTTTTAAAAGTGTGTGAAAAATTATAATGCATTGGTAGGAATGTCTGGAAAAAAGCATAAAATGAAAGGAGGGGATGGGGGAAAGGGGGTGGGGTGAGCTGGAATCGAGCGATTTTTCAAAAACCCCGATTCAGTGATGAAAACTTTTTTAAGACACCAACGATGGCGATGGTGACTTTTCTTCTTTTTTTTTTTCTTCTTCTTCTTCTTCTTCTTCTTCTTCTTCTTCTTCTTCTTCTTCTTCTTCTTCTTCTTCTTCTTCTTCTTTTCCCTTTTTCTTCTCTTCTTCTTCTTCTCTTCTTCTTCTTCTTCTTCTTCTTCTTCTTCCTCTTCTTCTTCTCTTCTTCTTCTTCTTCTTTCTTCCCTTTCTTCTTCTTCTTCTTCTTCTTCTTTTCTTCTTCTTCTTCTTTCTTCTTCTTCTTCTTCTTTCTTCTTCTTCTTCTTCTTCTTCTTCTTCTTCTTCTTCTTCTTCTTCTTCTTTCTTCTTCTTCTTCTTCTTCTTCTTCTTCTTTTCTTCTTCTTCTTCTTTTCTTCTTCATCTTCTTCTTCTTCTTCTTTTCTTCTTTCTTCTTCTTCTTCTTCTTTTTTCTTCTTCTTCTTCTTCTTCTTCTTCTTTCTTCTTCTTCTTCTTCTTCTTCTTCTTTCTTCTTCTTCTTCTTCTTCTTCTTCTTCTTCTTCTTCTTCTTCTTCTTCTTCTTTTTCCCTTCTTCTTCTTCTTCTTTCTTCTTCTTCTTCTTCTTCTTCTTCTTCTTTTCTTCTTCTTCTCTTCTTCTTCCTTCTTCTTCTTCTTCTTCTAATTATTATTATTTATATTATTATTATTATTATTATTATTATTAATTATTATTATTATTATTATTATTATTATTATTATTATTATTATCATTATTATTATTATTATTTATTATTATTATTATTATTATTATTATTATTATTATTATTATTATTATTATTACTATTATCATTATTACTATTAATATTAATATTAATATTAATAATAATAATAATAATAAAAAATAATAATAATAAATAATAATAAATAATAATAATAATAATAATAATAATAACAATAATGATAATAATAATAATAATAATATGATAATTATTTTTATTATCATTATTTTTTATGATGATGATGACGATGATGATGATGATAATAATAATAATAATAATAATAATAATAATAATAATAATATGATGATGATGATGATGATGATGATGATGATGATGATGATGATGATGATAAATGATGATGATGATGATGAATGATGATGATGATGATGATGATGAAGATGAGATGATGATGATGATGATGATGATGATGATGATAAATGAAATGATGATGATGATGATAGTGATAAGGACAACGAGGTTGATGGTGATAATTTGGTTTTATTAACGAATGATGATGATAGCCATAGTTCACCAGCAACAAAACAATTTGAAAGATGAGTAGGATGGAAGAACAAATCAATAAAATAATATATATATATATATAATATATATATATAAAAATATATATATATATATATATAATATATGTATTGTCTGCGTATCTAGGACATCATAGAGTAGACTCTGGTGTGTATATAATATTGCTTCCAAGGGACTAATGAGTATCGTGTATCAATAAACATTTTTGCGTGCGAGAAACCCATTTTGATTATGTCTGTTGTTTTTTATTTTGTTTTGTTTTTTTTTTAAAACTGAGGTTGATACAAAACTTTAATTAGGTGGATTTTTGTGGCAATGAACGCCCAAGGAACTGAAATAAACCCGATCACATGACTATAGTGTCTCATATAATAATCACTTCGTCGTATGAAATAGGATTTAAACAGTCTGATGCCACGTCCGCCCAGCAACCAACACTGAACTTTATTTTACTCTTTTGCCCCCCCCCGAGGACACGCTCAGAAAAAGTTACATCTTATTTTTCTCACCACCACAAAAAGTTTCTTTGCCTCTACCATTTCCAACATAAACGCAAACTATTTTACGTTGCAACAATGCACAAATAAGCCCATAGTTGCTTTTGGTTTTTATCTGCCCTGCAGATATAAAACGTTGGATGGGGTATATCAGAGGCTGTTTTAGATGTGAAAAAATATCAAGATTAGAAATATAAAAATTTATGTTTTTTTTTTGTTATTGTTTTAGGATATGGTTTTATTATTCCTGAAAAAAACCCGTCAACGTCGAGACTTTTTTTTCTTTGCTGATTGAGCTTTTGACCCTTTTTTTTTATTTTTTAGCGCAATGTCCACTAAACTTGCTAAAAGGGCGCTTGCTTTAAAAATGGGTCCCTGGTCAACAGCAACACTTAACTTGTAGGACGAGAGATATAAAATGACGGGGTTTGGGGCCCGGTTTTTAAAAATTTTTTGGGGACAGGACTACGATTTTTTAAACGCCTTTTAAATCATTTTACACATGAGTACATAGAGTGAATGGGATTTAAAGAGACTTTTAAGGACTCAACTATGCGCTGAATGAGGCAAAAACCCCACGACCCTCCGACCCGAAAGTGAGGGGTATACCACAAGAACCCCAGGGACATAGCCACACGAAATAAAAAGCCAATTCCCCGGGGAAAAATGAAAAAAATTTCTCTCATTCGTTTTCTTTGTTTTTTTTCATCGTTTTTTGTTGAAAAGGGGGAAAAAACCCACATTATCTTTTTTTTTTTTATTAAATGGAAGTTTTCCAATCGATGTCCTTTTGTTATTTATTGTAATCCAACCCCAATACGGAGAGTGTAGGGAAGGGAAAAAAAAAAAAAAACAAACAACAAAACCCTTAACTTGAAAAAGGGAGATTTGTACGATAATGAAAAATTCACAAGAAAAGTTTTGTTTTTGATTATCGCGGGGAATTATAATTGGAAATTTTTTTTCTACATTTTGAGGGTTGTCGTTGTTGTAGAGGTTTAAAAAAGATGATGATGATGATGATTTTTGATGATGATGATTTATGATGATGATGATGTTGATGATGATGGTGATGAAGATGATGATGTTGATGATGATGATGATGATGATGATGATGAGGATGATGATGATGTTGATGATGATGATGATGATGATGATGATGATGATGATGATGATGATGATGATGATGATGATGATGATGATGATGATGACGATGAGATGATGATGGCAACGACATTGATCGTGATAATGACGTTGATGATGATAATGATGGGACATGTTCCGAGGATAGCCATCATTAATAAAATTCCTTCTTGTAGGCTACTTGCCGACTAGCTCAGACCCATCGTCTCAAAACGACCCACGTGCGGCTATGTGGTCTTGTGGTGTGACACTCGCTTTCGCATAGGAATGTCCCGGGTTCGAGCCTCATTCGGCGCATAGTTGAGTCCTTGGAAAAGGCTATTTACTCACATTATCTCAACGCACTCATATGTAAAATGAATACCCGGCCGTTTGACAGCGTAGTCTCTATCAGAAAAAAAATGTAATATCGCCTAACAGGCGTCATGTCCCGTCCTATATTATGTTCAGTGTTGCTGTTGGCCAGTGACCTCTTGTAAAGCGCTTTGAGCACGTTGAGTGGATATTGCGCTATATAAAAGCTTATTTAAAAAAAAAAACCGGTATTCTGTCTGAGTGACATTTGTTGTTGTTGCTAGAAAATTTAATTTATTATCGGCTGTGTGGTCTACAGTATGACCTCACCTTGGGACCTGTAGATCCCTTTAAGTCCCGATTGGGTGACTCTGGAAAGGGTTCGTATGGGAACATACGAAGCCTTTCCATTTTCACTTTTTTCGTTAGTATTTTACGATCACCGGCTTCAGGCAGCCCTTACCGTTTTCTGATTGGGTGACGACTCGCAATGTTGAGTCTTCCGTAAAGGTCTCAACTAACAACCTCTTGACTCAACTCATGTGTAAAAAAATAATTGAGCTTTAATTGAGCTTTTTTATATATAGCGCAATATCCACTTAACGTGCTCAAAGCGCTTTACAAGGGTCCCGGCCAACAGCACACATAACATGTAGGACGAGACATGACGCCGTCAGGCGAATCACAATTTT
>NW_027626581.1:0-5943 GCF_034508935.2 Berghia stephanieae
CAAACAAAAGATTAGACCTTTCTATAAAATAGTTAAAGTATTTTCATATATATCATTTGCATAACAGACACAAGAAGTTGGTCTTTTTAATAGGGCAATATAATTTATACGTGCTCAAAGCGCTTTACAGGTTGTCTCCTGTCATCAGGTTCACTTAAATGTAAAACGAGACATGACGCAATATTTTCAGACACAGACAATGTTGTTAACAGCCATTTTAAACCTAAGTTCGGTGACAGAATGTGAGTAAAGAGTATTTCCCTAGAACTCAACTATGAGCTGCACGAGGGTCGAACCAAGACCTTCCGATCCGAAAACGACTGTTATAACACAAGACCACATGGCCGCACAGATTCTATTCATCAGAAGTTTATTTATATTAAAAAACCGATATATTTCTCATTCTTTTAAAATTGATTGACATGTTCAACCGTGTACTTCCATACTCCTGAGTTCTGTATATTTACGGAAGTTGAGCTAACCAGTCTCTCTCTCTCTCTCTCTCTCTCTCTCTCTGTCTCTCTCTCTCTTTCTCTCTCTCTCTCTCTCTCTCTCTCTCTCTCTCTCTCTCTCTCTCTCTCTCTCATATTATATTATTATATATATATATATATATAATATATATTATATATAATATGTATATATATATTTAATATATATATATATATATTATATTATATATTATATATATATATATATAGTTATCTCTCCCCTCTAAACCAACCCGTAACGGATAACAATATTGGTAATGATGAAGGGAAACGTATTGATATTTATTAATGATAACAGGGATGATATTGGTATTGATGACGGTAAGCGTGTTGATATTGATGACAACAGGGAAGATATTGGTATTAAAGATGGCAACAGAATTTACATGTCTGTAATATTGATTATGTTGGTATTGATGGAGGCAAAAGTGTTGATATTTGTATTGATGAAGTTAACAATGTTGATATTGGTATTGATAGTGCCAAGTCTTGATGCTGCTCTTGATAGTGGAAAAGGTGTTGATATTGGTTTTGATTATGGAAAGTGTTAAAAATGGTTTTGATTGAAACAAAATATTTGATCTACATAATACCTACAACAGTATTACGATTGTTATTTAGAATTGACTTTTGGGGTAACTAGAGATAGCAGTATCGTTGTTATTAAGCGTAAAATAAATGTAACAATATAATTGATTGATACTTACACGCTGTTGGTCACACATGGATGGTAGAAAGAAATAACAAAGATTAGACCTTTAAGTAAATATAGTTAAAGTATTTTTTTTTGTATCAATTGTTTCAATACACAATAACTTGATCTTTTCAATAACGAAATATACACTAAACGTGCTCAAAGCCCTATACAAGGTTTTCCCAGTCATAAGGTTAAGAGGGCACGTAGGAGGAAACATGACGACAGTTAGGGGATATTATTTTTTTCAGACACAGACACATCTTTAACGGCCAAATGCTCATTTTAAACCTGAGTTCGATGAGAGAATGTGAGTAAAGATTATTTCCCAAAGACTCAACCCTATGCTGATCGAGGGTCGATCCCTGGACCGTCCGATCAGAAAGCGAGTGTCATACCACAAAACCATATAGACGCACAAACCATTTGATTTGCACGTTTCATTGTTATAAAACATTAGTAAGTCACATTCTATTCAATGAAATTAACATGTTCATACATACAACAGTAATGTGATTGGTATTGAGAATTGACTATTGGGGAATGTATAGATAGTGGTATCGTTGTTATTAAGCGTAAAATATATGAAACGATATAATTGATTGATACTTACAGTCTGTTTGTCGAATATGGATGGGAGAAAGAAATATCAAAGATTAGACCTTTAAGTAAATAATTAAAGTTTTTTTTTGGTATCAATTGTTTCAAAACACAAAAACTTGATCTTTTCAATAACGAAATATACACTAAACTTGCTCAAAGCGGTATACAAGGTTACCCCAGTTATAAGGTTAAGCAAACACGTAGGACGAGACATGACGCCAGTTGCGGGATATTATATTTTTCAGACATAGACAAATCTTTAACGGCCAAATACTCATTTTCAACCTGAGTTGGATGAGAGCATGTGAGTAAAGATTCTTTCCCAAAGACTCAACTCTGTGCTGATAGAGGGTCGATCCCATGACCGTCCGATCCGATCAATCTCTGTCTCTCTCTCTCTCTCTCTCTCTCTCTCTCTCTCTCTCTCTCTCTCTCTCTCTCTCTCTCTCTCTCTCTCTCTCTCTTTATCAATCTATCTCTTTATCTCTTTGCTTTACAAATTTTGATATTGTGAGCCATGCGACATCCGTCGAAGGTTCCTTTTTATTTTAGAGACCCTATTTTATTTGTCTTTTTTGTTTTCTGACAATTTAGTTATCCCTCACCCTCTAAACCAACTGATAAAGGATAACAATATTGGTAATGATGGTGGCAAACGTGTTAATATGGATGACAACACGGGTGATATTGGTATTTATGAGGGTAACAGTGTTGATATTGATGACGACAGTGAAGATATTATGAAAGATGGCAACGCTATTTTTATATTGGTATTGATGACTGTAATATTGATGATGTTAGTATTGGTGGAGGAAAAAGTGTTGATATTTGTATTGATGACGGTAACAACGTTAATATTGGTATTGATAGTGCCAACAGTCTTGGTGCTGGTCTTGATAGTGGAAAAGTGTTGATATTTGTATTGATTATGGAAAGTGTTAATATTGGTTTCGATGGAAACAAAATATTTGATGTGCATAATACATACAACAGTATTACGATTGGTAATGAGAATTGACTTTTGGGGTACCTAGAGATAGTAGTATCGCTGTTATTAAGGGTAAAAAAATGAAACAATATAATTGATTAATACTTACAAGCTGTTAGTCACAAATGGATGGGAGAAATAAATAACAAAGATTAGACCTTTAAGTAAATATAGTTAAAGTATATTTTTTGTATCAATTGTTTCAAAACACAAAAACTTGATCTTTTCAATAACGAAATATACACTAAACGTGCTCAAAGCCCTATACATGGTTTTCCCAGTCATAAGGTTAAGAGGGCACGTAGGAGGAGACATGACGCCAGTTAGGGGATATTATATTTTTCAGACACAGACAAATCTTTTAACGGCCAAATGCTCATTTTAAACCTGAGTTCGATGAGAGAATGTGAGTAAAGATTATTTCCCAAAGACTCAACCCTATTCTGATCGAGGGTCGATCCCTGGGCCGTCCGATCAGAAAGCGAGTGTCATACCACAAAACCATATTCATATAGACGCACAAACCATTTGATTTACAAGTTTAATTGTTATAAAACCTTAGTAAGTCACATTCTATTCAATGAAATTAACATGTTCATACATACAACAGTATTGTGATTGGTATTGAGAATTGACTATTGGGGAATGTATAGATAGTGGTATCGTTGTTATTAAGCGTAAAATAAATGAAACGATATAATTGATTGATACTTACTTTCTGTTAGTCACACATGGATGGGAGAAAGAAATATCAAAGATTAGACCTTTAAGTAAATATAGTTAAAGTATTTTTTTTTTTGTATCAATTGTTTCAAAACACAAAAACTTGATCTCTTCAATAACGAAATATACACTAAACGTGCTCAAAGCCCTATACAAGGATTCCCCAGTCATAAAGTTAAGGGAGCACGTAGGACGAGACATGACGCTAGTTAGGGGATATTATATTTTTCGGACACAGACAAATCATTTATCGGCCAAATACTCATTTTAAACCTGAGTTTGATGAGAGCATGTGAGTAAAGATTCTTTCCCAAAGACTCAACTCTGTGCTGATCGAGGGTCGATCAGTGTTGATATTGGTAGTAATGATGGCAATAGTGTCGATATATGTATTATGGATGGCAACACTGTTATTATTGGTTTCAAGGGAAACAAAATATTGATAAAGATAATAATAAATATAACATATTGCTATTGTTATTGAGTATTAAATTCTAGGGTATCTGTAGATAGTATTGTCGGTGCCATTAAGCAAAAAATTAATGAAAGATTATAATTAATTGATACTTACTCCCTGTTAGTAACGCATGGATAGGAGAAAGAAAGAAACAAACAAAAGATTAGAACTTTCAGTAAAAATAGTTAAAGTATTTTCATATATATCATTTGCATAACAGACACCAGGAAGTGGATCTTTTTAATAGGGCAATATAATTTAAACGTGCTCAAAGCGCTTTACAGGTTGTCTCCTGTCATCAGGTTCACTTAAATGTAAAACGAGACATGACGCAATATTTTCAGACACAGACAATGTTGTTAACAGCCATTTTAAACCTAAGTTCGGTGACAGAATGTGAGTAAAGAGTCTTTCCCTAGAACTCAACTATGCACTGCACGAGGGTCGAACCAAGACCTTCCGATCCGAAAACGACTGTTATAACACAAGACCACATGACCGCACAGAAGTTTATTTATATTAAAAAACCCGATATGTTTCTCATTCTTTTAAAATTGATTGACATGTTCAACCAGTGTACTTCCATACTCCTGAGTTCTGTATATTTACGGAAGTTGAGCTAACCAGTCTCTCTCTCTCTCTCTCTCTCTCTCTCTCTCTCTCTCTCTCTCTCTCTCTCTTTCTCTCTCCTCTCTCTCTCTATCTCTCTCTCTCTCTCTCTCTCTCTCTCTCTCTCTCTCTCTCTATATATATATATATATATATATATATATATATATATATATATATATATATATATATATATATATATATACTGTAGAATTACTTTAAACCGAAATTTTGGGGACCTTCTAAACCATTTCGGTTTAAAGACATTTTGGTTTAAAGCAAGTTCCCGTTTTTCAATGTTTTTCAAGGGTAGTAACTATTTAAGGAATTTGCTCATTTAATCGTATCATGGGTTTCTCGTTAAATGGAGTTGTTGAATAAATGCAGTCTTCGTTACCATTAATTTTTTTTTTTTTTTTTTTTGTGTTTTAAAAATATTTTTGGGGGTTTTTGTTTTCAATTCAAAACTGTTGAAAGAGTTGAGTTTGGGATGCCGTGTATTCTACATAGTATTTTGATTTTAAACTGAAACGTGTAAGCACAGTGCTTTCTTTTAGACATCTTTTAGTAAAATGCAAAGCTAAAATAAGATCGAAAGTTCTTGTGCGATAATTGATAATGAATGATGCGCAGCTACTCAGAGATGAAGTGAAATGGAAATGAAAAGGCGTGTCAATGCTAAGCTGTCTACTACACGTCTCGCTTTTGTTGAATTGCCATGAGGTTCAAAGGCCTAATTACATAGAACCTCACCCCCCCCCCCTCACACACACATTTAAACAAAGTGGAAATGAAATGGTATGTCAATGGTAAGTCGTCTACCACCCTCTTCCTTATTGTCGTGTTGAAAAGTTCCAAAGCATCAACACACTAGCGAGAACATCTCGCTTTCGTGATTCTACCCCCCAACTCCACCTCTTTCCTCATTTTTCGCCTGCCAGTCACCCGCTGTCTTCCTTTCCCAGTCTGTGCGATTGTGGTGTTGGTGTTGACCAAGCCCAAGTGCAGTAATTGAAGCGTTTGCCTACCCCCCACCCCACCCATCACCCTCATCTTATACTTACGCTCTTTGTTTAATATCGAAGGGCATTATTACGTGTGGCTACCTTCCCGACTTTTTGAAGAAAAATAGAGAGAGAAAAAAGGAAGGTGCTCTCAAGTTGTTTCGGTTTAAAGAAAGTCCTGCTTAGAAGTATTTCGGTTCATCGTAAGAATTAGTACAAAGATAATGAAGAAACTAGTACAATTTCTTAAATTCTTTGCGGTTTAAGGTATTTTTCAGTTTAGCTTCTTTCGGCCAATTACTCATTTTAAACCTGAGTTCGATGAGAGATTGTGAGTAAAGTTTCTTTCCCAAAGACTTAACTCTGTTGTCGAG
>NW_027626582.1:0-5939 GCF_034508935.2 Berghia stephanieae
TTTTTTTTTTTGTTTTTGATTAATGGTTCATTTTAATTATTAAATAATAACATAAAATTGTTGCAATGAAAATAACATTTATAGTAACTATAAACTCGCTTAATGCTTAATTTGGTGAGAAAGAGAAATCAAAAGATCAATTAATTCAATTAGTCCACTCTGGATAATCCAACTTTCGGTCATCGCAACATTTCCCAAGAAACAGAATTAATTCTATATAAAAGTCACTGGTTAATTGCAACAAACTTCGGTTAATCGCAACAACCTTTCGGCCTCAATAAGTGCTAAATTCAAGAAATCAATCAAACAAAACATCATGATTAAATTTCATTATGGAAGAAATCGTGACAGGTTGAAAAATCAAGAGTGAGTAGGATTTAATGCTACATTAGGTGTCACCACTCTATTTTTGACAAAATAGGTCTGGGCTTTGCAGTATAGGTTAGTGATGTCATCTGTGGCCATTAAATAGGAACGAGGGGGAAGGGGCTGGCATAGTTTTTACAACAGGTAGACAATGACAGTTGTAATGAGAGGCTGGTGATATCCTTTGTTTTCGGGTTGACAACTGTACTGTACATTGTGACCAACGAGTTTGGTGAGATTTATTGTCTCTCACCACTGCTAATCTCTTTGACTCTTACAACATGCTGAGAACAAAAGAGTGAAAGTGAATTAAATCCGAAAAGATGTACGACTTGCATTAAAGCTGCATTTGCTTGAAAAAAATAAATACAGGACTGCCATATCATTTTTATTTCAATCATATTGCTCTTCTGTGGTGACTAAGAACAATGTTTACAACAACTGGATTGAGTTTACTAATATTGTGTAAAATGTTGCGATAGTGGATTGAAAACTCAACTTCGGCTAATCGCAACATTTTTGCTGATCCCAAGGTGTTACGATTATCCGAGTGGACTGTAATTAGAAGTCCAATTAAAGATTAAAAAGAAAAGTTAAAACTCTTCAAAAGGAACAAAAGCCAGTCAAAGTAACGTGGTCTAAAGGAAAAGCTTTTCTACCAGCATAACACAATGTCCAAATAAAATCAGGACAAAAAAAAACATATTGTGATAGTGATAGTGTGAACAGTCACCAATCCTACAATACGAAGTAGGGGTACGAGTATGAGCTGAGTCAGTGTGATTCGTAATATGGGCAAAACAGAATTTCTTTTGAACTCTTCTTCTATATCTTCTACTATATCGGTTCCACCCTCTGTCCCGCAGTGTTGCCCCAATTTGTAACTTTAGACTTGTTTGCACACCCACAGTGGAGCTATGGGAGACTACATTCGAGTCCAAATTGCCACTTCGTTATTTAAAAATTAACAAATTAAAATAATAGAACCCAGAATACACAATTCGTCAAGACCCTCCAGTGTCATACAATTTCTCAAAACAGGCATTCTCTCCCAACCAAAACAAAACAAAAAACTCCGATGGACCTAATCTCAAACCGCTCTATAGAGTTACTAGAATTTTTGGGCATCTTCTTTTTCTCGAGGACTGTACTGTGAGGAAGGTCTCTCTTTTGCTCGGATTAGCTTTCAGAACTTTGTCAACGTCAGTCAACAATCGCATTCAGTTTCAGTTCAGTCAGACATCATCTTCAACAATTTCACTGTCATTCCTCTTTTAAATCAATCCAAATATTTAGTTTATGCTTCGAATCTGTATCAAAGTCACTGTAATTATACGCCTGTTTCTTTCCTTTGAAAATTTGTGTGTTTACACTTACATTAAAAGAAGACGCATAATATTTTTCTCATCAAAAAATTTGTTGTGCGATACTTCGTCGGTAAACTCAGGTAAAAAAAAGTAGAAATTTTTACCTGTCCGAGTTGACAGTGAATACAACAACCGATGGATCGCAAGGAGGAAGTGACGTCAATAAACAAGCCAATGGGTGGTTGGTCAGTATTTGATTAGACCTACTATCCTCTTTGTGACTGGGGACTACAAAATATATTAATAAATGAAAAAAAAAAAAATTAAATGAATGAAGAACTAAATATCATCATCCATACTATAACTAGATAAGCACGTCTCTTTGGTCTTCCACGATGAATGGCTCAAACGAGGGGAAAAGATGGTTAGAGGAATTGTGGGAGATGTGGACGCCCCACCCCCCCCCCCCCCCCTCCCCCCCCACAGTTACACATTTTGATCCTGGTGGGACCGTAGCTAGGACTTCATAATATACAGGACAGATCCCCGCCCTCTTACTCAATCCTACGGGGCCGTTCGTTTTTGTCCTATATAACAGTACCCCTGTCGTCAGGCTTTAATGATATGCAGATGTCGGTGACAATCAAAGGCATTCCTTCTCGTCTTTCCCCCAGCCGTTTCCCCATCGGGTGGGAAGTGATGTCACTTTTACGTTTATCAAAGAAATTCCTTAACTGACCGGCTCAAGAGTAAGACGACCGTTCTCCCGACAATACTGTCTTTAAAGTAATGGCTACAGTTCAGATACTGCTATTTACTACGAAGGTAGTATTTCCCACACAAAACGGTCAAATTTCACACATATCTACAAGTTGCAGCATGAAACGGAAAGGCAACGAGTAGAATACTGCTATTCTACTAGAAGAAGTGTCAAGACGTTAAGTCATAGTTGGTGAGTGAGTATGCTGCCAGATGGCCACGCGTATGATCAAAATTGACACACGGAGAATCGCGTATAATATTATTATTAATTAAAATTTTCTTTTTTAAAAATAAAACAAGTCTTTTCCTAGGTTAGTCGATAAAAAAATCAAAATCGATATCTTTAAGGAGGTCAAAGTGTTTGAAGTGTTGGCCACATGAGGTTCTATTTGGTCACTTTGCAGTCTAAATTGGCTTCGAAGAACTCTGGCCATCTGGCATCCCGGTTGTGAGAACAGAAGTATAAAACAATATGCATTTAAATTTGCCTCTTTAGTTTGTCAACTTTCAAAGCAAGCGGTTGTGTGTCATTCGTGTTTTAAATGGAATTATTATAATTGATATATTTCAGTGGATTAACGATGTGCACTGTGCTATGGTAATCATTATCATGCTCTGATTCCTATTACATTGAATGTTCTTGAAGTGAGTTATTAGACAGATTGCGCATCGGGGCTCTAACGGGCCGATTAGAGATAGACGACGATTGGATGTTTTGGAAGCTTAACCCTTTGCCCACTAGTCATTATGACATCCGAAATGCTATCGCCTTCTACATCTACGCCAGAATAGAAATAGAGGGTGGAGCCTACCATGATATAACATTTTAATGGATCCCTAATTTTCATCATCATTCTGTCCACTGACAGGTGGGTGGATATCGCTTTCAAGAACTTATGTCCTTATATGAAATCCTGAGTTTTTGACCAATCAACGGATTGCACTTTTTGATAGCTCGCTTGTCAACATGATGTCAGCTCAGCCCTTGATTTATGTAAAGGCATCACAGGCGGTATATGTTGTGTAACTTCAAAGACCACGGTTGACCGAAAGCGATGAATGGAAGCCCTACTGTGCGTGGAGAACGAGGTCTTGTATGTATAGTTACGTCATATCTCAACGCTCGTGAATTCTTAGTACGGCTGGACTCACAATCAAAACTCGAAATCTGTGTTTTTAACTCTTGAATCAATCGAATTACATCAGTGCGTTCGTCTCATTGAGAAATGAAAAACGATATATAAATCAAGAACATCGACCGAAAACAAGGAAATTATCATAAATTATAAAATTTGAGAAAACTGTTTCAAAATCAAATCTATTACAAAAAAGGTTATTTCTCGAACCGATTTTTATGAGAAAAAGACAATTTTCTCCACTTTTCAAGCTGATTCCCAAACAATGAGGTTTTCAAATTTATCGCGATAAGATTATTTGTCATTATTTTTTTTAAATACCCAATTGACTGCTCAGGAAGTGAATACGTAATCCTTGGCGGCTACGAGTAGGTGTTAAATTTTGCTTACCCTTTCCCACGTAGACGCACACACACACACACACACACACACACACACACACACACACACACACACGCACACAGACTTACGTCGTCTAGCATCCTATCGTTCGGCTCGACGATTAAAAGGGGTTCGTATCGTCGCTAAAATAAATTACAAAATACATATATTATAAAATATATTTAAAGTAATGTGAATTAAATATTTTAATGCTCTAATATATCAAGAATGATCATTATTATGATTTATTACGGTGTGAATTGAATTAGACCTTTAAACTGAAGTTTAATCTGACACCTACTCGCTGTTATCATTCGAGTCTAAGTTGTAATAAGGCAACTTTGGCCAGAAGTGAAAGACATACATTGTGTGTTCAGTCTGTGTGTGTGTGTGTGTGTGTGGTGTGAGTGTGTGTTGCGTATACGTGGGAAAGGGTAAGCAAATTTAACACCTACTCGCTAGCCGCCAAGGATTACGTATTCATTTCCTGAGCAGTCAATTGGGTATTAAAAAAAATAATGACAATAATCTTATCGCGATAAATTTGAAAACCTCATGTTGGAATCAGCTTGAAAAGTGGAGAAAAATTGTCTTTTTCTCATAAAATCGGTCGAGAAATAACCTTTTTATGTAATAGATTTGATTTTGAAAACAGCTTTCTCAAATTTTATAATTTTATGATAATTTCCTTATTTTCCGGTCGATGTTCTTGATTTATATATCGTTTTCATTTCTCAATGAGACGAACGCACTGATGTAATTCGATTGATTCAAGAGTTAAAAACACAGATTCGAGTTTTGATTGTGAGTCCAGCCGTACTAAGAATTCACGAGCGTTGAGATATGACATAACTATACATACAAGACCTCGTTCTCCACGCACAATAGGCTTCCATTCATCGCTTTCGGTCAACCGGGTCTTTGAAGTTACACAAAATATACCGCCTGTGATGCCTTTACATAAATCAAGGGCTGAGCTGACTCATGTTGACAAGCGAGCTATCAAAGAGCAATCCGTTGATTGGTCAAAACTCAGGATTTCATATAAGGACATAAGTTCTTGAAAGCGATATCCACCCACCTGTCAGTGGACAGAACTGATATGAATGAAATTAGGGATCCATAAAATGTTATATCATGGTAGGCTCCACCCTCTATTCTATTCTGGCGTAGATGTAGAAGGCGATAGCATTTCGGATGTCATAATGACTAGTGACAAAGGTTAAAGCTTCCAAACAATCCCAATCGTCGTCTATCTCTAACGGGACCCGTTGGCGCAAACTCAGTATTACAAGACAGAGAAAAACATACGCTTGTTTAGAAAGTTAATTTTCCCCTTTTCAATAGGCATTTAATCTCCTTGACTTCTCTTGCATTTTTCTGTAATTGACAGTTGTATGTGATAATTGATTTCTTTATTTGGGGAGTTTTTATCATTATGGTAAGCTATCATATAAAAAAATGAATTAGGATTACGCTAACTAACGAAATTGATGTGAGTGAGTCTTAGACTCTAAGTCTAAGACAAAGTGAAAACTGAAAATGGTATGAACCTTACAACCCAGAGTTCAAGGATGAGAGAATATCCACTGGTGGTGACTGTAATTGAAACTTTATAACTAAGAGTAAATGTTTAGAAATGGCATCATCATGAAGCAAACTTTAAATATGCACTCATGTTCTTGATCAAAGAAAAATGTTTAGAAAGCAATGAAGTCAAAGTCAATATCCCTTAAAATAAATAAATAATCTGCTTGACTTCTCTTGTATTTTTCTGGCATGGTATGTGATAATTGGTTTCTTTAATTAGTGGAGTTTTTATCGATAACATGACAAATACCTGAAATATATAACAATATACTCCATTTATTTTATTTTTTAGGATATCAATATCAGTAACAGATAACTTTTAAATATAACTTTTAGAAACTAGATTCCAACTTATAGAGATGCATACCATAAAACCGAAGCATAATATATTCCCCAT
>NW_027626584.1:0-5936 GCF_034508935.2 Berghia stephanieae
GTTATTTATTTATATGGGTAGTATAGTAGTAAGTAGTAGTAGTATTAGTAGTTAGAATAAAAGTAGAAAGTATGTGTAGGGTCTTCACACCTTCACACTCTTTCACCATTTATGTATTCATCACAGCTTTGTGATAGCAGATACCGCCCTCAGGATTTGATGGCATGAAGACCACAGGGTCGATTTCCTGTTTTCGTTACAGGCTTGGCATGTTGGTTTGTTATTACCCCATTTGGGGAGATTAATGCTTTTTCCTTTCGTTTTAACGATCTTTTACGGGAGGACCACTGTTTTCTGTTTTTGGTAAAACCTGGATGGGGGCTGTAGGTCTTCGATTAACACTGTTTTTTGTTTTTTTCCCCCATTCTTTTCCCCACTATCAAGGGCGAAATGTTCTTTTTTGGATTTGTTTTTCTAGGGTTTTGTTGCCTTTGGTGTGTGGCCGACCAAATCTTTTTCCCCCTTGGGGAAGGATTTTCCTTTCTATCCAAAGAGGATTTTTTTTTTAATAATTGGTTTGGGGGAGAAAGGATATGGAGTGTCTTTTTGAATGTGCTGAGATGTTATTAAGGCTGATTGTAGTTTTTCCGGGGTGTTTTGTATGTTTGGGTTTGCTAGTGAGGGATCTGGGATGCGTGCTTTTGTTTTGTTTTAAAAAATTGGGTGATCTTGGGGTGTTGTTGATTTGCAAAATGTAGGGGGGGGGGTTAGGGGGTAAGGGTTTAGGTGGGGGGGGGGGGGGAGGGGGGGAAAGGCGTGTGAGACGGAGGGGGGGGGTGGAGGTGTAAAAGGTGAGGCTGGGGGAGGGATGGGGTGGGTTGGTGTATAGGGCTCTCGAAAATAATTTGTCGATTGGGAGGTTGGGGAAAAAGGGGGCCTGAGATGTGGGGAAGGCGTGGCCTCGTAAAGTTATGGCCTGATACGACCAAAAGATCTCAAAATGCAGTCTATTCCAAAAAAAAAACAAATTGAGTTGTATCAAAGATCTACCAAAGAAAAACTTTTTCCTGAACACTAACGACAACTCCCTAAGGGTGCAAAAACCAAATAATGATCAAAACCCAGCCCTTTTTTGATTTCAGTATCGGCTATAAATAACGATGGTACGGTAAGGTGGGGCAGGACATCCAGAAAGATGGTTTTGGGGGAGGTTGCAAATTGGGGTTTTTTCCCTTTTCGTTTATTTTTATTTTTATTTTGTTTTTCGTCTTTTTCACGTCTCCCAAACCCTTTTCTATCAGGAATGGAATTTGTGGGGGGAAATGAAGGGATTTGGGAAGGAAAGGCTGAGAAAGGAAGGGAGAAGAAGGCAAGGGAGGTTGGGTGGGTGGTGGTGCCGGCCCCGTTGGACTTGGGGTGCCTTTTGCTAGAGCTCAAGGGGGTTCCCTCGGGGGCACCGGAAAAACGGTGTCCTTCCACCCCACAGGGGGGACACGCGGGGCCTCCCCCGGGGAAAAGAACTCTTTTTTTTGGGGAGTTTCCCCTAAACCCCTAAAAGGGATGTAGTGGGGCCCTTCTATCCCCTTTTTCTATGGGTTCGGGCAAAAGGGACCTAGGCCAATTCGCCGACCGGTCCCTCCCAATGAAAGGGGCCGGGTTTCGCCTAGGGGCAAACCTTTACTAAGGCAATTTTTAACCCTTTTAGGGCACAACCGAAAACTCCCTGCAATTAAACCTGAGGGACATCCGGAATAATAACGAGACACGCCATACGGCTTTTTTTCCAACCCAGGGAGGCGTATCAGAGATTCTTGCACAACAAAGAATTTCCGGGGATCACGAATCAAGGGGTAAACGCCTTTTAACGGGCCCGCGAGCCGTCAGGCTGGGTATGGGCCTCCAGCTTGATGGGCAATATGCCACGGTGGAGGTTAGCCCCCTTTACCCAAAAACCTCCCCATATTATCAGGATGAAGGGACGACATTCCCCCCCAAAACTTTCCCCAGTGAGCGCGAACGACGTATTGATCCGATTCACTTCCCCCAACAAAAACAACGACCAAAAGAAAAAAAAGAAAAGGGGAAGAAAAAAAAAAAAAAGGGGGGGGGGTAAACCGGCACATATATTTATCATAAAAAAACGTACGGGGGATAAAATACAAGGGAAAGGGTTTGGGGATAGGAGAGGGGGGGGGGGAACTATACAACGAAAATAGGGGAAATTTCCTTTTAAGTCACCCGGGGTACTTGAAGAACTCACAGAAACAAACAAAACAAAACCAATACGTAAACAGAGGGGTAAAATAAATACACACACATTAACCTATAGAAGTTCAAAATACGTCACCAGCTTTGTTTTGTTTTTTGCCATCCGCGTTCATAAAATGCCCTAAACTGTTTTAACCTGACTATAAAAGTAAAAGGGATACACCCTTTTTTTGTGGTTGGCCGTTATACTTCCGAGGGCAAGTATAGCTTCTCACCAAGCGCATACTACTATACTAACACAGGGGCAAAAATAAGAGAAACACATAAAAAATAAATTATACACACAAACCCCAATCCTCTCCCCCTTTGCCACGTCCGACATTTGTGATATTCAGTTAGGAAGAAGCGAATTTTTTTCTCAACTAAGTCTGTAAACGGTTGCATTCTTTTTCCTCTCCGCCCTCTTGCCCCCCATTTGATTTTTCCTCTCAGTCGTCACTTGATTTATCAAGCAAAGGAGTGCTACCCCCCCGTTTTAGTTGCCGAATAAAACAGAACCCGAGCGCAAACCCTTTTATTTCTCTCTGTTTAATTTTTTTCCCAAATTCCTACCACGAAGAAAACAAACAGGGCGTTTCTTTGTTTTTTAATTTTGAACACCTTTGGATGCAGTTTCACAAACAAAATTTGAATCGAATACAGATTTCCCTTGGTTACACATAGTTTGTTTGCGGGTGTGTTTGTTGTGAATGAAATTCAGAAATGTATAGTGTCAATGAACCAAAAGTTTTTTTCACAACAGGAACAAAAATTAATGCTCCCTTTCTTCTTCTTCGTCTTTTGGAAACCCCCATATTTTCGAGGGCACTCCCCAGTATTTACGTTTTAAACTTGCTAAAACTCTGCACAAAAACTAATTAAAAAAAAAAACATAGATTAAAAAGTCACGTTTTTGAATCTAGCAATCGCGGAAGGCATATTGGGAAACCCTTTTCAGCCACTTCCTGGGGGGCTATTTCCCTATCGGCGGGAAGGGAAAAACGAATACATGTGGGGGTCTGTTTTTTTATGTTGGGATGGTTTTCTCGGCTGTGGTCCCCTCGTTTCTTGGCCGATATCTTTGATTCGTTTTTAAGTTTTTAAAGGGACGAATTTTTGTAGTAATCTTTTGGGAAAAATTTAAGTTTATCTATCTACTTCTCTTTTCCAGAGGTTTAAGGGCCCAATCCGTTGTGAATTTGAGACCACATGAGAAAAAGGGTCGAAGTTTTGGGAGCTTTTTTCTGTTTTTCTTTGGGGTTTTTCTAAGGTGTCAGTTTTTTTTTTGTAATGGGGCCCAAATTGAGCGCCTACTCCAAAAAGTCTAACAAAGTTTTTAAAGCAAGGTTGGTTTTTATTGGGGAATTTTTTTATTGCGGAGAGTAAGCGCTTGTTTTTATTTTTCCTTTTAAGCCAGGACATATTGGGCATTCCATTTGAGGTTTTAGCAAACTCAATGCCAAAGGGATTTTGCTTCTTTACTGTTCCAGGTTTTTTCCAGAAGTTGGTATTCAAATGTAATAGGTGTTTTCTTATTTTTTGATTTAGAACATTGCACTTTGATACGTTAAATTCCCTTGATTTATTGTTTTCCCCTTCTTTTAATTTTGCTAATCGTCATTTTATTTTTTTGCAGTCGTCTGTTGTTCTTTTCTGATTATATAATGCGGTCGTCACAAAAAGGGGCACTTTTTAAACCTATACCTATGGAAGTCATTTTTTTACACAAAAAAGGACGGGCCCAAGGGACTGACCCCTGAGGTACCCCATGTCACCACCCGAAGTGGAAGTCTCGCCTCGCAAAACTTTTTTGGGTGTGATTGTCCGAAAAGTTCAATCCTGTAAGGTTTTGTTCCTGATCCCCAAAATCATACAATTTTTGGATTTTAAACCCATGGGGAGGAAACCCTTTTCGAAGGCCTTGGGGAAAGTCCATAAAATAACCTTTGACCACCTTTTTCAAAAACAGCTGACAGATCATTGTTTAAAGATAGAAGTAGTTTTTTACATAGTGGTGCTTCTAAATCCGGCTGTTCATCAAAAAAAACTGTTAGTTTTGAGATAATTTTATTATTAGGATCCACTATATCCCCAACGTTTGCAGCAAATGCAAGTTTAAAAAATTGGACGGGGTTTTTGAGCCCTGCTTCTACACCTTTCTTGAATGGTTGGACAAGAGCGGCTTCCAAACAATTGTATGTCCCCGTTTTTAAGAGAATTTTTAACAAATGGGGAGGGGAGGTGCAAAATTTGTTACTCAATACTTTAAGAGACGGGATGGATTTGCTGGCCACATCTTTCTTTGGGTTTTTGAGTGCGAGGATTTGGAAACGCCCCTACGCACATTGATTTCGGCCAAAGGTTGGGAATCGTTTCTTTGCCTTGTAGTTGTTGAGTGGGAATTTTGGTATGACTTTTTAAGCAAAACAGAGCAAATTGGTTTAAGTATATTGCTTTTTCTTTGCATAGAGTATAAACACATCAGCTCAAGGGGGGCCAACCACAAATCGCACCTCCACTTTTTATAAAATTTTTAGAGCTTTTTTTTTGGTCTTCACTACAAGCCTTTAAAAGATTAAAAGGCCTTTCTAAAACTCTTTTGTGTTTCTTTTTCAGTCGGGGGGTAATTGACCAGTCTTTCTTACTGTTGATTTCTCGCTCAGCTCCATGCCTTTTTTTCCGCTAATAACGTTTACGGTGGTGTTTACCCCGGGGGTGAAATTTCCTTGATTTTTTCTTCGTGGACATTTTTGGGGCATCATTTTTTTTAGGGGGCGGAGGCAGTCCAAACATCCTCGGGCTTTCTAATTTGATTAATTTTGTTTTCACTAAAAAACGTGTTTCGTCCGCTTTCGGCGTATTTTGCCTTTTCCAATATAAAAAGGGGGTATTTTTTTTTTGGGTTTTGTTGCTTTGAAGTACTTTCCGTGATGAGGATTCATGGTCACTAAGCCGGAAAGGTTGTACACTTGACAATTAAATTGGTCGGTTTTTGATAAATAAGTCGAGGATATTTGTACCCCTTGTTGGGGTTTTTTTTTTTTTGACAAAGCCAAACTTTTCAATTTGTTAATAAAGCTTGTTTAAATGAAGGATATTGGTAACGATTTTTTTTTCTTGTTCCCAATTTTAACAGGTAGGTTCAGGGCTCCGCTAACCAAGTACATTTTGGTCTGGGGTATAAAACAGCTGTTATCTCAGTCATTGTTTCCCTATTGATTTTTAAGGGTTCTATCATAGCGCCCACTGAGTAGCCTTGTTCGTTTTATATTTTCGATCACCGATCTGATTTTTTTGAAGTCAAACTTTAATACTGAGAGGTTCGTTGTTTTTGCAACCAACCCCCCCATACCATCTTTCGCTTTCCTGAAAACGTTGAAATGTGTCCGGTGGGAAATTTCCCTGTCCTTTATTTCGGAATGTAGCCATGTTTCAGTACCTATGATGAGTCTGGTTTATGTCTGGTACAATTTTCCAAAATTTTGGGAGTTTTGGAATTTTAAATTTGAAAATTTATTCAAATTTTTAAACTTTTTTTCGGTTTACCATTACGGTCACTTTAGTTGCTTGTTTTTCTATATTAAAACGTTTTTGATTTGAGTTATTGGTAATTATTCTTTTATTTCATTTTGGGCCCCTTTGACCCTTTTTCCCCCCTTTGTTGTTTTTGTCTTTTTCACATCAGTTCTCATTTTGTTTTTTTAAGTCCGCACCCACAAAAGATCAGTGTTGTCCCCTTTTGTTTTGTT
>NW_027626585.1:0-5935 GCF_034508935.2 Berghia stephanieae
TCTAAATTTGCGGTGTTACCAAAAAATGACACATCGCAAGGCGATTTCTCTAGATTGCATTCTCAATATGAGTCGTTGGTTTTTGGAATGATTTTTTCGAACTTTTTTCCCAGAGCGTGTTCTAAGTATATTTTGAACAGAAATCGGGCTAAGACTATCTCCTTGGGGTCCCGATGTTACTTTCGAACTAAAAATAATAATACAAATAATAAAAAATAACTTAATAATAAAATAATAAAATATATATAATAAAAAATTGTATTAGTAGTAGTAGTAGTAGTAGTAGAATTAGTAGTAGTAAAAGTAGTATAGTAGTAGTAGTATAGAAGTAGTAGTTAATAGTATTTGTTGTAGTAGTATTTGTAGTAGAGTTAGTAGTAGGTAAGTATAGGTAGAAAGTCGTATTAGTAGTTTATTAGTAGTAGTAGTAGTAGTCGTATTAGTAGTATAGAGAGTAGAGCGTAGTAGTAGTAGTAGTAGTATACTAGAAAGTATAGTATAGTAGTAGTAGAAAGTAGAAAGTAGTATAGATAGTAGAAGTAGTATATAGTAGATAGTAGTAGCAGCAGTAGCAGTAGTATTAGTAACATCGCCAAGACAAAGGCGCAAACAGATTAGAAAGAAGGGGGGGGTATTCTGAGGGGTTTGTCCATTTTGTTAGGAAGGTCTAATCTTGTGATCATTTCACATGGGGTCAGAGTATCCAAAAGACTTGATCAGAGAAGTCCTCCCAATATCGTGGGAGGCAAAATTACCACCAAGGGACATTGAAAATGGCCTGAATGATGTCTACTGGTGCCTAATGATTTGCAATATGGCGGCTGCCAGATGAAGCCTTGTCATTTTTGCATTCGTAATTTTGTTGCTGCAGATTTAATTCTTCAATGAACTTTTTTAAAAATTCAATTCTTGAATCAACTAATTAACGACTTTAACAACCAAATGGTGTAGTAGTTCTAGTAGAAGAACTTTAACAGAGAACGCTCACACGAATTTCAGACATTACTCGGGGGGAATTTCAATGCTGAAAGAGGAATTTTCGCACTCAAAAAAAAGGAAGAGGGTGGTATTTGGTATTGCGTTTACATATTGTATAGTTTTTAAATAGATCATCAAATAAACTATATTACGTAAACACAAAGCCAATACAATCCCAAAGTTTCCTTATTTCAAAAGATGTAAAAATCCAAAACCTAACGGTATGATTGTAGCACTCGTGGTGTTGAGGAATGAAGTGGTGTTGGTGTTGTAGTAGTATAGTAGTGATTGTTTAGCAGTAATGGTAGGAAGATGATGTAATGGTGTGGTGGTTTGTAGTAGAGTGATGATATGTTGTGGTGGGGGCTGTAGTGACGATGATGGGGCCGGGGAGGGGGTTTTCCTTGGGGCAATTTGACTTCACCGGGAATGGACAAAGTTTTTCCATCACCCAGAATTTTTGCTCCAGGCTGGATTTTTTTCCAATGAAGTTTTGGCAAACGCGCCTTTACAACCTAGAGTCAAATTTACACATTATCACCTTGTGGACTGATACTGTACATCCCATCGTAAAGAAACACAGACTTTTCCAAATTGAAAACTTCAAATTTAGTAATTTTTATGTCAATTTTTAGTAATTTGACAAGGAAATTCGTAATTTCTGAAATCGTGTATGAACAACCACAATATTAATTATTATTTTTATTAAAAGTAGTAGTAGTTGTTCTCCTTTTTCTTTTTCCCTCTTCTTATTATTATTATTTAAAAATTCGTAATTTTAAGACGAAAAAAAACAACAGTGAGCTATTTTAATCTTATTACAAGGGTCGACGACGATCATCGAAAATGACAACACCTAATTATTGTTATAACTATTCACCCCAACACCTACGTACAATACGAGATACAATTAATAATACACCGAATTTAGAAATAGTGAACATTTTGAGATCTTTTGAATTAATGAAGGCATACAAAAAAAATAACAATAAGAGGAAATAAAGGTGGAAGGAAAAAAAAACAAAAACAAAGAGAAGCCAAGAAAAAATCAAAAACAACCAGTCAAATTAAAGTGCAATAATTTAAAAATTCTACTAATAACAATGACGGGAAGGCAATGGAAAACCACCGTGACTTTAAAAAACTTTCCCCTGACATCAGCTGTCCCGAACCCGTGAATGTTTTTAAACTGGGGAGAAATGAAACAATTTACATTGGCCACGTGGAATATAAGTGGAATCTCAAAACGAAGTGGAAGGGAGAAGGAGTAGTTTTAAAAAAGATGATTTTTTATTTTAAAATGCAGGTGGAAAACATCATGAAAAAGGAGTTGGAATTCTTTTAGACAAATCAACATCAAAGTGCTATTTAGATCATGTTGCCCAAAAACAGAAAGAGTTTTTTTTAGTTTAAAGTTGAAAGGAAACCAGTTTATTAATGTTAATAAATTCCCAAATATACGCCCCGACATCAGATAGTGACGAAAACACAAAGAGACATCTATCAAGATATGGAACAAGCATTAAAAACAAGTAAATCTTTTGAAATTCGTTTAATAATTGGTTATTACAATAAAAAGGGTTGGTAATGAAGATTTGAAAATACGTTGGCCCCCACGGACTAGGTACCAAAAATGATAGAGTGAAGACTTGTCGACTGGGGGTAGATTAAAAAACCCTTTACTATTGTCAATACATGGTTTAAAAACCACGATAGAAAGAAGTTGGACAGGGATAAGCCAGGGGGCCCTTTTATAAAAATCTGATAGATTTTATCTGGTCCAACATCGATTCGAAATATCGTACGCAACGCAAAACAATTTCCAAGCACAGATTTGAATAGTGACCACAGACCTGTCAAGGCCCCCGCTAAAAATAGACTTAAATAAATAAAGAAAAAGAAAGTGGAACCAAAACTTGAAATTTAGATCTATTGAGAATTAACCATCAAATAAAAAATGATTACAAAGAATATGAAAGAAAAAAGTGAAAACTTGACCTCAGAAAATAAACATAGATGAGTACTGGAATCAAGTATCAAACTGCATCACAGAATCTGCAAGAGAAACTATTCCATCTGTGAAAAAACTCGAACCAAAACAAAGTGGATGGATGACAAGATCTTAAAAAATGATGAATGAAAGACGAAAACTAGAATGCAACAGCAATGAATATAAGAACTAATAAGATTATAAAATGTGAGTGTAAGAGAGCAAGGAAGATTATATTGAACATGAATGTCACAGAATTGAAAGACTAAAACAATCCAACACCAAATAATTCTACCAGTCAATACAAGATCTAGGTGAAAACGCCCAGCCGTGGCAAGAAAATGCTGTTAAAGACGCAAACGGTAATAACTTATCACAACAACGAAATTTTGGAACGTTGGCAGTATACATAAAAAAATCATACACGGATGACAAAAGGGGGACGACTTGGAAAAGAAAATCTCTACTGTGAACACGGCCCCAGATTAGCGGAAAAGTAGAAGCTGCTTGCAAAGAGATGAAAAAGGGGAAAAGCCGCTTTAACGGTAGGCCAAATATAGCTTCTCAATAGAATTGATTGACGCCCCGACGATCTGGAATAGAAAATTCTGACAAAAGCCTTTAATTCTTATATGAAAAGGTGAATTGCCTACTTCTTAAGACAATCGTATTCATTACGATACCCAAAAAACACAAGATACAATTGACTGTGACCAACACCAAACCCAATCAGCATAATGAGCTAGCCATAAAATTATGTTAAATTATTTTTTACTTATGAAAAAATGAGGAGCAAGATCTCTCCAGAAAGTGACGAGCAATTTGGCTTTGTTAAAGAAAAGGGACAGTAAAGCAATCTTTACATTGAAAAAAATTAATGCAACGGTCAATCGAAAAACAAAAATCACTTTATCTATGCTTCATTGATTATTCCAAAGCTTTTGATTCAGTACAGCAAGATACCTATTAAAATCTTAGAAAAGATCGTATAGACAGTAAAGACCTTCGACTTGTAAAAAACTTATATTGGAATCAAACAGCAGAGTCAAACTGATAAGAAACATCGGACTTCTTTAACATCGAGAAGGAGTAAGACTAGTTGCGTCTTATCACCGGACCTTTTTAACATATATAGTGAAATAATATTCAAAGAAATTGAAGATATGAAAGGCGTCATCGTTGGAGGGGAAATATGAATAGCATAAGATACGCAGACGATGGGACTCTGATGGCATACTCTCCAGGACACGTGCGAAAATTTTAGATTTTGTGTGTGCAAAAGTGAAGAGATGGGGCCTGAAACAAATATTAAGAAAACGAATCATGGGTCTCAAAAAATGACAACAACGCGACCTTCCCTTGTCCAACAAAGGAGAGACCATCAAACAAGTAAAGAAATTAAATATTTAGGCACTATCATCACCCATGGCACACGTGACATAGAGGAAAATAAAAAAAAAGAATAGCAATAGCAAAAAACGTGTTCCACAAAATGCGACCAATTGTGTCCCAAAAAACAACCTAAACTTGAAGACCAGAATGAAAGTAGTAGAAACATATGTTATAAGTACCCTTTTATACGGTTGTGAAACGTGGATGCTTGACAAAGAATGACGAGAAGGTTAAGGCATTTGAGATGTGGGTGTATAAGAATGTTGAGGGTATCATGGACAGACGGGGTACGAATGAGGAAGTCTTGGAGAAGGGTGAGAAAGGGAAGAAAAACTGATCGATAACATCAAAAAGAGCGTTACGCTTTCTGGGACATGTGTAGAGAAGAAGGGAATAGAAAAGTTGGTAACATCTGGATATCAAAGGGAAAGAGAGCTAGGGGAAGACAAAGAATACTTATCTAAATAACCTAAGAATGGCCAAATGTGACTTAAAAGCAACACAGATTTCATGCGCACCGCAGGGGATCGTGATCATGAGACACGCGACCAGCAACGGGATGATGTTAGCATAACTTTGAAAATTTTTGTTTTCTATTTTGTAGGAAATACTACTCTTAAATCAAAGCCCACCTCCACTGAGTAAAAACCTTTTTTAATTTTGAAAATCCATTAATATATAACAAAGTATGCATTTCAAATGTTCTTTAAATTTTGGGTGACTCCAAAGAGAAAAAAATACCGAAAATATGGGGCCTTTTTCCCGCGTTTTATTCTGGTTTTGTGGCTGATCTCGCTGAATTAGATATTAAAACTTTGGCAATTTATGGCAAAATTATCATAAAATATGATGAAGACATCAGAAAGTTCTAACTTTTATATTTTAGAGCTGTATGGCTAGAGTCAACTATAATTTTGTTTTAAAATATACATAATATTGATTATTTGGGAAATTTTCCGAAGTGTAATTTTTGTGTCTACAACCCATACAAATGACACGAAAAATGCCTGCTAAATTATTATCAATCAGTCCCGTGAGACCATGGCTTATGTTATTCTAGTATTTATTTGAGAGAGAGAGAGAGAGAGAAAGAGAGAAAAAGAAGAGAGAGAGAGAGAGAGAGAGAGAGAGAGAAGTGTTGTGGGCGTGTGTGTGTGTTAATCTACTATCCATATGACATAACAATGAAACAATACCTTAATTTTTAAAAAGCGCGCGAGGGTTTGTGTCATCGGGCATCCATCACGAACAAGGTTGCCAGATGGCCACGTGTGTGGCCAAATATATAATTTTGTTTCTTTTATTAAAATTTTATTCATCTATTTTTGTCTCGTGACATTTATCCTAGTCTATTCAATTTTCTGTTTGTTAAAATTTAGTTCATTTAAGTGGGCCAGTCATAATAGTGAAAGCCATATGATTTTCTATTTAGCCACTTTTGAAGTCGAATTTTGGTCAGGTTAAAGTCTAGCCATCTGGCAGCCTTGCCTCGCTCATGTCATTTTCGTGTCGTGCGATGGGGGAGCAAAATGATGACTGTCTCCATATTTACACTCTTGAATGCAAATTGGGGGG
>NW_027626586.1:0-5931 GCF_034508935.2 Berghia stephanieae
AATTATAAAATCTTTGAAATGGGGAAGTTATAAGAAAATTTAAGGAAATGACAATTTAAAAATTATTTTAAAAAAAGTAGTAATTTGTGATCAGAATAGAGTGTTTAGAAGTTAGAAATATATTCGTAATAAAAGAAAAAAAAGAAAGTGGTTATTTTTTGCTTAGTTTGGTTTGACGAGGCCGAGAGTTTTTGCTCCTTTTTTTTAAAATTATTTTCACATGATCCTAAAACCCACTACGCGGGTGGTTGGATGGAGCATCACCCTTGAATCAATATATGATGTTCGCATGGGTGTACGATCCGATAGTGATGTCGTTTCTTCTTCTCTTTACAGCCTATCCTGCTTCTTTGGTTTGTGATTGTATTTTTGACGGGGGATATTTTTTTTCTGTAAATCTTCGCCGTTTGCTCTTGGTTATTATAAATTAGTTTAAATGATATCTTTAGGTTATGATTTGATTTACATTTGTACTATTTTTGTTAGATTGTTGTTTTTTTGTTTCACGGTCTCTCATATAACTCAATTGTGTTGGAAGAGCCCTAAAGCAACAAACAAACAAACACAACCATACTACACAACCACCACCACATCATCATCCTATTACCAATACAACTACACCTCGCCACCACATCATCCAATTTTCACATAATACACAACAATGATCCCTCCACAATATTACAACCACCACCACACGATCATTCCAAAACCTCTACAACTACACACCATATCTTCATCCTTATCACGCCCCCTACTAAACCACCACTGATCATATCCTACCGCTAACTTTTTAACTGCAAGTACAATATGTTGTAATTACACTTTCAACTTTTGAAATTCCTCAAGTGTGACAGAAATTATTGCGAGACGCATTTTGGATTGCATCTCAGAAATTTTAATGAATTCAAATTTATAGGGTTATCGTCGCATAGATGGGTCTTGAAATATTCGCTGAAAAATTTCCTTCTTTTTCGTGACCCGTCATTCTCACCTGAACATCATGACATCATGACCATCCCCACTACAAAAGCAACTATCACATTATCATCAGTAACACCATCTCCACAACCACTCATCACTGTCATCATTATAATCAGTACCACCTCTAGTGCAAGCACCACTTTCACATCATCTTCCTGGTGGGGTCTTTACTTGCATAAGTCAGAATTGCTTTCGTCTTTGTCTGGCTTGATCCTTTTCTGGCCGGCCAGATTCATTGGCAGGGAGGGAAGCAATTAATGTATAGTCATGGTTTTTGGGAGATGATGTGTTTGTCTTCGTAAATAACTCTCTTTTGTGTGACGTTAGATTTGTTGTTCTACATTTTGTATTACGCTCACAAGGATTCTGTGCTTGTGTCTTGGTGAAACTTTAGGTGACTTTAAACTAATACATTGATAGTTTGATCTTGGTGTCCGTTTCTCACAAACGGACTCCAAGATCAAACTATCAATGTAGTTAGTTTGAAGTCACCTATTAACCAGTCTCACCTTTTGTCCGTTACTTTTGACCTTACTTAAATCTATATTTTTTACAGCCCCATTTTTACCTTTTAAGTGGTGCTGAAATGACCTACAAGTAAAAGTGAAGCAAGCGCCGTAAAAACCCTTCGAACAAATAGCTCAAAACTCTCTCTCTCTCTCTCTCTCCTCTCTTCTCTCTCTCTCTCTTCCTCTCTCTCTCTCTCTCATCCATCTATCTCTCTTTACACAAACACTCATAGACACATAAATCAATAAAGCACACTTATTTCTTTAGTCCCGATTAGCTTCCATGGTCATCCTCCACTACTTACCAATAACAGGTCTTCACAAACACCTTGACTTCAATCTCTCTCCTCTCTCTCTCTCTCTCTCCTCTCTCTCTCTCTCTCTCCTCTCTCCTCTCTCTCTCTCACTATCATACAACACATATGCACGTTCACATACAAATCAATAAAGTTCACTCAGTTCTTTAGCCTGATTTTATTTTTCACTTTCATAGTTCTGTACTCATCACTAGATTACTTTGAGCTCTCTCTCTCTCTCTCTCTCTCTCTCCTTTTCTCTCTCTCCTCTCTCTCTCTCTCCTCTTCTCTCCTCTCTCTCTCTGCCCCCCTCACACACACACACACACACACACACAAATCAGTAAAGAGCACCCAGGTCTTTAGCCTAAATATGTTTTCATTTTCATAATCCTATACTTAACAGTGATACACACAAAACACACACACACACACAATAAATATAAATTATTATATATAATATATATATATTTTATATATATATATATATATATACACATATGATTCTATTAAATGTTAAATTTCTGGAATTTCCAACATGAAACATACGTTAACTTAATATTTACGATTAACAAATAAAACACAACACACATAACAATAACGTTCACTCAATACTCAATCATATATCATTACATATATCATCATCACTCTTCATTCATCATATCATCATCATCATCACTGCCACTACTACGACAACAACAACAACTACTACTACTACTACTATACTACTACTATACATACTACTACTACTACTACTACTACTATACTACTACTACTACTACTACAACCACCACCATCGCCCCACTATCATTTCATGAAGGACCACCACTACTATACTACAACCACCTCCACCACATCATCATCATCACCATCAATACCACCACCACGACGACGACGACATCAAAACACTATCACCATTAAAACAAGAACCCCTACCACATCCTTACCATCACTACTACAGCTCCTCCAACACAACAATATCACACCACCACTTCTGCAACCAGCACAACCACATACATCATCATTATCATTACTGCCACCAGTACAACATCCACCATCATATCATTATTACCACCAACCCTACCATTAATTTTTATATTTATACGTCATAATGAAATTGGTTTTGGAACTTTACTTGATTTGAACAAGGGGTATTGGGATGATTATAAATCTCAATAGATTATATTTAGTTTGCAGAAATTCCTGTTTAAGCATTGAAATTATTCGGAATTGTTTCTGAAATTTACGTGAGCCAAATTTTCAGTTGGGTCTCTGGTAAAATTGAAACAATGGGAGGTGGGCATTTGTGAATCTGTGAATAAGGGAAATGTGGCGACTATCACTACTACTACAACCATCACCACATCATCCCTACCTCAACTACTACACCACCACCACATCATCATACCTACGACTACCATTACTACAACCACCATGTTATAATTACACTTTCAGTTTTGAAATTCCTCCGAGTGGTGTCAGAAATTGCTGCGAGACACATTTTGGATTGCATCACAATATATTTCAATGAAATTTAAATTTATAGTTATTTTTGCATGGATGCTTCTTGATCTTAGCGCTGAAAAATTTCCTCCTTTTTAGTGACGGTCATTTCACCCCTGATTTTAGTGAAATTCAAATTTATAGGTTATGGTCGCATGGATGGGTCAGGATCTTCATGATGAAAAATTTTCTCCTTTTTTGTGACCAGTCATTCTCACCCCTGATGGTCTCATCCACGAAGTCGGTAAGTAGGTCATGTGTATCTAAACTAAAACCCTATTTAATTCAAGTATGAGCAGTTTGAGAAAGTGGTAAATAAATGGCCGGGGTTTTATCAACTACGAAACGTTGATCCATGTAAAAGTCTTAACTAACACTTTCTCACCATACACGAGTTTCATATCAGTAACACCGTTTTTCGTTGTCGAATAAAATCAAAAGCATGACACCAAGCAGAAGTTATAATTTGCTCTATACGCCAAGTGTCGTTGAAGCTACGGCTTGTTCTCCCCTTTTAATGCGATTTATGCACAGTATGTAAATATTGCCCTGTATGAAAAATTACGTTTAAAATTATTTACTGGAGTTGAATAGAGTTATCTGTCTTACTCAAGGACACAAAGCAAAGAAGAGAACCCAATTTAAAATATGTCAGGAGGTTGGATGACTGCATGCTTATAAAAATGACATAACAAGACGATAAAAAAAAAAAAAAAAAAAAAAAAAAAAAAAAAAAAAAAAAAAAAAAAAAAAAAAAAAAAAAAAAAAAAAAAAAAAAAAAAAAAAAAAAAAAAAAAAAAAAAAAAAAAAAAAAAAAAAAAAAAAAAAAAAAAAAAAAAAAAAAAAAAAAAAAAAAAAAAAAAAAAAAAAAAAAAAAAAAAAAAAAAAAAAAAAAAACTTGTGTCAGTTATATACTTGGTACATCATTTTATAGCAAAACAAAAAAATTGAGCTTTTTATACAGGGCAATATCCAATAAACGCGCTTTACATGGGGTCCGTGTCCAACAGCAACAATTATATGTGACAAGACTCCTTTCAGGCGATATTACCATTTTTTTTTCAAAGATTCAGCGCTGTAAAACGGCCAGGTCTTCCTCTCCCTTTCTCTTTCTCTCCCACCTTCCCTCTCTCTACTCCTCTCCTCCCCCCCCCCCTCGCTCTCCCCTTCTCTACTCTCTCCCCTTCTCCCCTCCCCCTCTTCTTCTCTCTCTTCTCCCCTCTCGCTCCCCCCTTTCTTTTTTCTCTGTCTCCCCCTCTCTGACTCTCTATTTTTCTCTCTTTTCTCCCCTCTCTCTCTCTCTCTCCTCTATCCTCTCCTCTCCTCTACTCTCCTTTCCCTCTCTCTATCTCTTCTTCCTCCCCCCTCTCCCCTCCTCCTTGTTACCATAAAACAAACCCTTCAAAAAACAAATACACAAACTTGAAACGACACAGCTGTCGAAAGCAACCAATTAATTACCTGCAGTCCCTTTAAAACTACTTTAAAATCAACTCTCGCTTAAAATAAGCTCTGAGGCTAGTCCCGATTTTTCTGCTCCATATCATTGGAATTCAAAACGGTTAAGATAAACTCCGTCCCGAGTTTGTCCAGAACGATAAACTATCAATCGGGATCTCAAACGACAAAGGCTAAGATAGACAGGGGCCCTCTCAACCCCTCAACCCCCTCCCCCCATCTCCATCATTTAGTGTCCTCATGCGCAATCCGAAACAACACCGGCTGTCATATAGTCGAGTGTGTAGTGGGGAAAGATTCACGAACCTTACGAGTATTCACCATAATAGACGCAAACACTCACAACGCGCACGGAGCACGTTAGTTTTTACTTTTTTTATAGCACTAGCACACTAGAGAAAATAGGTATTGAGGCCATAGCTAAGCAATCATGTAGAGTATAGGCAAAGCATTTGTCCATATCCCTGCCACTCCCTCCCCATGGTCTCATCCACAAAATCGGTAGGTAGGGCATGGGGTATCTAAACTAAAACCCTATTAATTGAGTATGAGCAGTTGAGAAAGTAGCAAATAAATGGCCGGGGTTTTATCAACTACGTCACGTTGATCTATGGAAAAGGGTTAAATAACACTTTCTCACCTTAAAAACGAGTTTCATATCAAACACCCTTGTCGTTGTCGAAAAAATTCAAAGCATGACACCCAAACAGAAGTATAATTTGCTCTATACGCCAAGTGTCGTTGAAGCTACGGCTTTTTCTCCCCCTGTAATGCGATTTATGCACATATTTAAAATTTTTTACTGGAGTTGGAGTTGAATAGAGTTATCTGGGCTTAAATTAAGGACACAAAGAAGAGAGCCCAATTTAAAATATGTCAGGAGATTCAAACGCCCTATCAGGTGCAACAACGTTTTTTTGTCATTCATTCCTCTCTCTCTCTCTCTCTCTCCTTCTCTCTCTCTCTCTTCCTTCCATCTCTCTCCCTCCCTCCCCCCCCCCTCTCCTTCTCTCTCTCTATTTCTCCCCCCTTCCCCCTCCCTCTGTCTCCTCCTCTCCTTCCCCCTCTCACTCTTTCTTTTTTTTTTCTGTCTCCCCCTCTTGTCTCTCTCTTTTTTTTCTCCTGTTTCTCCCTCTCTCTCCTCCCCCTCTCCTTCTCCCCCTTCCCCATTATTCTCCCCCCCC
>NW_027626587.1:0-5924 GCF_034508935.2 Berghia stephanieae
GATTCCAACTAGGTGGAAAAGTCTGTGTTGTCCATATCTTGTTATAGATATTCAAAAGGACAACCAGACTATCTTGTGGAAGATGTCGGAGTATTTCATAACTGATGTTGTCAGGACCCGGTGTTGTGACATTTGTGTCACGGAGGCAGGCACCCAACTCCTCAAGTGTAAATGGTTTGTTGTAGTCTTCAGTGTTTGTAGATGTAAAGTTTATTGGTGTGTTTTCTGCGTTTTGTTTATGGCGCAGAAATTGTGGTGTGTGGTGTGCAGACGAGGAGTTGTGCGCCAGCCTCTCGGCCAGAGTGTTGGCAATTTCTTGTTCTGTTTCAGCCACGGATCCATCGGGACGTGTGAAGTGATTTAGTGAATCACTATCGGATCCCTTCAGTTTCCGTAACATCTTCCACACCCTATTCAGGGATGTCTGGCTATTTATTTTTGAGACAAAGTTTTGGAAGGATCTCCGTTTGTTTTCTCGGAATATCTTCCTACACTTTGCTCGTAGTTTCCTAAATGTTGCGAAATTCTCAGGGATTGGGAATCTCATCGCTTTCCTGTATGCTTTTTTCTTCTCCCGTAGGGCCGCTCGACATTCCTCTGAAAACCAGGGATTGTGTTTTCTCTGTCTACCAGAGGTTGTTGATATTGTCGAGCTGCAGATATTTGTTAAAATATTTTTGAATTTGTCATAGCTGTCCACCTCTGTCGTAAGGAGTCTGTGACACTCCTGTGAGAAAGTTTCCCAATCTGCTCGCCGTACACTCCAACGTTTGGGCTGTGGGGCCCTTGAAGTCGGGGTGATGTCGAGGCAGACCGGAAAATGGTCAGAACCGTGATCGTCATCGATCACAGTCCAGGAGAGCTCTGGAGCTAATGTAGGATCACAGAAAGTGAGATCGATGGCAGACGTGGTAAGATTGTGAATATTTACCCGTGTTGCCTCGAGACCGTTTACCAAGTATACATCCATTTTCATTATGAAAGCCTCCACTGCCTTTCCCCTCTGGTTTGTGTCTGTGTTTCCCCAGAAAGGACTGTGAGCATTGAAATCTCCCATTATCACATAGGGAGGGGGGAGTTGGTTTAGAACGCCCTCTAGCTCGGCAGACTGGAGGCGATGATCTGGTGGGATGTTTGTTTTTGTTTTTAGGTGTTTAACGGCGCTTTCGACACTATTTAGGTCATTTAAGCGCCCGTTTCTGTCTTTTATCAATCTTTTATCGGCCCTGAGGGGCCATAGCTGATCAAAACGTGTACTGTTGTAATAAAATCTTTATTGTTTGTTTGTTTTTGTTTTGTTTTTAGGTGTTTAACGGCGCTTTCGACACTATTTAGGTCATTTAAGCGCCCGTTTCTGTCTTTCATCAATCTTTTATCGGCCCCGAGGAGCCACAGCTGATCAAAACGTGTACTGTTGTAATAAAATCTTTATAAAATCATAATAGTTACATGTTTGTTAAGTAAAAATATCTATTTACAATTTCTGCAGGAGTTCACATTCCTGCAGATACTTTAAAATTGTAAGCGGATCGACCGACTGGAACAGAGACTTCAAGTCTCTGTTATCATAATGTTGTGACCTTATCTGTTCTAATTCTGTACATTCAATTAAAATGTGTTGAACTGTCAGGTCACAGTTACATGTTCTGCAGAGGGGTTTTTCATCCCTCTCCAGAAGGAAACGGTGAGTGAGGGCAGTATGTCCGATCCGGAGTCGAGTTATTTTTACCTCGTCTCTTCTTTTTAGCCCCGAGTTGGGTCTGGGGCCGAGGTCACTTTTAATTTGTTTTAATTTGTTATGTACATCTCGACTCCAGGATCGTTCCCATTCCTTTCGGACATGTTTTTTTATATTGATCTTTAAATCCGCGTGTGGGATTTTACTGCCCTCTTGTAATTCTTGGCTCACCGCCTCTTTTGCCAGTCGATCCGCTTCTTCGTTCCCCTGGATACCCACATGACTAGGTACCCAGAGAAAACAAACTTTCTTTTTCTTAATAAATAATTTATTTGCACCTTCCAAGATACTTATGAGTCTTGGATCGGTGCAATAAAAATTTGAGATCCCCTTAAGTACGGACAGCGAGTCAGACAAGATCAAGAATTTATTTTTATTCGATCTCTCAGCCAAACGGAGAGCATTTAGGATTGCTCTCGATTCCGCTGTAAAGATCGAAACATTTCTATCCAGGCGAAGTGATCCTGTGCCTTCCGATGAGTGATAGGCACATCCTACTGCATCTGCGCTCTTTGAACCATCCGTAAATATGTGGTATGGTTTTTGTATGTTTGTAATATTGCTTTTAGTGTCTGTTTGTAAATATGTGGGTCTGTTTGTGATTTTTTCCAGTTTTGTTAGGTCCAAATTTATGTTTGGTCTATGTATGGACCATGGTGGTGTCTTTGCCTGGACGTATGGATGTATCCTATCTAGACTGATGTTCATGTCTGCGATGTCTTTTTTTATTCTGCAACCTAATGGTGGTGTCATTTTTGGGTGCTTGCGAAATTTTTCTTCTAGTGTCCTATCCGTGTAGTGTACATGTTTGTGTGCTGGGTTGTCGTGCAGCGATGTGACCTTAGTAACATACTGGAGAGCCAGTTTTTTCCTCCTGAGATGGAGAGGTGGCTCATCTGCCTCAGCATAAAGGCTTGCCACTGGAGAAGTGCGGAAAGCCCCGAGTGCCAAGCGCAGTCCCTGATGATGAATTGGGTCCAGCATGCCTAAGTAGGATGGTTTTGCAGAGCCGTATACAAAAGATGCGTAGTCCAGTTTTGATCGAATAAGGGTTCGGTATATCTTTAGAAGAGTGTTTGTGTCCGAACCCCATTCCATGCTCGACAGAACTCTCATTATTCTCATTGCTTTCATGCATCGCAGTCTGAGATCTTTGATATGGGCGAGGAAATTTAGTTTCCTATCAAAGATCAAACCCAGGAATCGGGCTTCGTCCTTTACCTCAATTCTGGAATTGTTGAGATAAAGGTCAGGCTGTCTAATGCAGGTGCGTTTTCGGCAGAAGTGGACAGCTACTGTTTTTGATGGGGAGAAGGAGAAACCATTGAGATTTGCCCACTCCGACAGTTTGTTTAGTTGGAGTTGTAACTGTCTCTCAATGGTGTCCATACTCGATTTACTTCGATAGCATACAAGAAAGTCATCAACATATAAGGAACAGTCAACATTCTGTCTCATTGCATTCACTATTGAGTTTATTTTAATCTCAAACAGAATGGGAGACAGAATGCTACCCTGTGGAACTCCCTCTTCCTGATCAAATGGATCAGAAAAGGTGGATCCTGCTTTGACCTGAAAGGATTTGTTGTTTAAAAATGCTCTGACAAACATTGGAAGGTTTCCTCGTAGACCAAGATTGTGCAGATCTTTGAGGATTCCGAATTTCCAAGTTGTGTCAAAGGCCTTCTCAAGGTCAAAGAAGATTGCTACCAAGTGCTCACCTTTGGCAAAGGCCTCACGAATGAAGCTCTCTAGTCGAACAAGGTGATCAACATTTGATCTGTTCTTTCGAAAGCCACATTGGAGGTCGGAGAGGGAGTTGTTGTGTTCCAAGTAGAACATCAGACGCTTGTTGACCATTTTCTCCATCAGCTTGCATAGGCAGCTGGTGAGGGAGATTGGTCGGTAGTTTGAAGCGTCCGAATGGTCTTTCCCAGGTTTTGGGATTGGAATCACGGTGGCCAGATTCCAACTAGGTGGAAAAGTCTGTGTTGTCCATATCTTGTTATAGATATTCAAAAGGACAACCAGACTATCTTGTGGAAGATGTCGGAGTATTTCATAACTGATGTTGTCAGGACCCGGTGCTGTGACATTTGTGTCACGGAGGCAGGCACCCAACTCCTCAAGTGTAAATGGTTTGTTGTAGTCTTCAGTGTTTGTAGATGTAAAGTTTATTGGTGTGTTTTCTGCGTTTTGTTTATGGCGCAGAAATTGTGGTGTGTGGTGTGCAGACGAGGAGCTGTGCGCCAGCCTCTCGGCCAGAGTGTTGGCAATTTCTTGTTCTGTTTCAGCCACGGATCCATCGGGACGTGTCAAGTGATTTAGTGAATCACTATCGGATCCCTTCAGTTTCCGTAACATCTTCCACACCCTATTCAGGGGTGTCTGGCTATTTATTTTTGAGACAAAGTTTTGGAAGGATCTCCGTTTGTTTTCTCGGAAGATCTTCCTACACTTTGCTCGTAGTTTCCTAAATGTTGCGAAATTCTCAGGGATTGGGAATCTCATCGCTTTCCTGTATGCTTTTTTCTTCTCCCATAGGGCCGCTCGACATTCCTCTGAAAACCAGGGATTGTGTTTTCTCGGTCTACCAGAGGTTGTTGGTATTGTCGAGCTGCAGATATTTGTTAAAATATTTTTGAATTTGTCATAGCTGTCCACCTCTGTCGTAAGGAGTCTGTGACACTCCTGTGAGAAAGTTTCCCAATCTGTTCGCCGTACACTCCAACGTTTGGGCTGTGGGGCCCTTGAAGTCGGGGTGATGTCGAGGCAGACTGGAAAATGGTCAGAACCGTGATCGTCATCGATCACAGTCCAGGAGAGATCTGGAGCTAATGTAGGATCACAGAAAGTGAGATCGATGGCAGACGTGGTAAGATTGTGAATATTTACCCGTGTTGCCTCGAGACCGTTTGCCAAGTATACATCCATTTTCATTATGAAAGCCTCCACTGCCTTTCCCCTCTGGTTTGTGTCTGTGTTTCCCCAGAGAGGACTGTGAGCATTGAAATCTCCCATTATCACATAGGGAGGGGGGAGTTGGTTTAGAACTCCCTCTAGCTCGGCAGACTGGAGGCGATGATCTGGTGGGATGTACACAGAGCAGATGGTGATTGGTCTGTGCAATGTCACTCTCACTGCTATTGCCTGTAGATTTGTTTTCATTGGTATCAAGCGGTGGGGGGTGCTCTTCTTCGTGAGAATTGAAACTCCCCCACACGCTATCTGGCCATCAGAGTGAATCAGATGATTGGCCGTATATCCTTTTACTGTGTAGTCGTCTGCTGGTAATTTTGTTTCCTGCAGACAGACTACATCAGGATTCCTCTGGAGGAGGAGGTCCAATTCTGTTCTATTTGATCTGATCCCTCTGATGTTCCAGGAAATTAATCTTGTCTGACTAGGTATCCTAATTTTTTGTGGGGAGGTTAGGCAGTATGCCTGCCTTCAACCCTTTTACTTTTATTCTCCTAGGAGGAGAGACTTCCATAGGAGAAGGAGGCCCTGTGGAGGGCCTCTCGGTTTTTTTAGGGCTGAGTTTTTTTGAACCCTTGGGATTTTTAGGTCCCTCTGGGTTCTTAGATTTTTTGGGGCTTTGAGGCCCCTCAGGGGGATTTGTGGATCCCCCGACTGGTGTTGGTGGCTCCATATTCTGGGAAGGGGTGGAGTTTTGTTTTTGGGGGGATAGAGAGGGCTCACGGGAATGGAGATGGGGGGGGGGGGTGGGTCCAACATCCACGCCCATGAGGGGGAGAATTTTTTTGTTTGGGGAAGGAGGGGGGGTGGAGGTCGCCTTGGAGGTGGATGTGGAGGGGGCTGCAGGTTCCACATCTTGAAACTCCAATGTGTCAAAAAGATTTTTTGACACATTTGCGACCTTGTTTTTAGGTCTTGATGGCTTTTTCTTTTGAGGACTGTCTTTTCTAGTCTGTGCGATTTTGCCATGGCTGTTTTGGTTATTACCAGCAGCCCTGGCAACTTCTGCATAACTCTTGGCAGAAGCAGCGACCTGCCGAGGGGGGCAGATCACTGCTTTTGCCTGAGCAAACGTACCGCCGTAAGTGGCTCTGTATGTCAAGATTGCCTTTTCTTCTTGCCACTTAGGACAATCTTTCGAATGTGCTGCATGCTTGCCTTGGCAGTTCAGACAACAAGGGTCCACTTTGCAGTTTTCCTCATTGTG